>NC_056728.1:1056348455-1056418455 GCF_019279795.1 Protopterus annectens
TTTGGGGATACACATTCCAGCTGCAGTAACATTTTCAACACATTTCACAGTTTGGTTCTGCTTGTCACATTCATTTCATTCTGTACTGACTGCAGTATACTTTATTCAGGAGTTATTACTACTTTATTGGTGGATTCATAACTCTTTCTCACACTCTCTCACTTGTTTTATTTTTACAATTCAGGATGGTACTTAATTCTAGGCTTTATTGACATGTTTTACCTGTAGTTATTACAATCCTTTCCAACAGTCTCACTTCTGTCATGTTTCTGTATTTCAACAGGGATATATTTCACACATGTGTTTTACTCAGCTTCTGCAGCTGTACTTTTCAGCCTGCTGCAGGTTATGTACTATTATATTACAGGTGGGACATCTTTATTTCAGACTTTATTTCAGACTTTTTCATTTTTCTGTTTGGATTACAGACTGCATCACACTTTTGTAATCAAGCAATACTTGCAAACCCTCTTACACTGTTACTTGCACATTTTATTTCTTAGTGACTACACTGCACTCTTTTGCTAACTGTCATACTTTTATATTTATTTACAGTTACAGGGAGAGGATTACTGACCTGCCTGGTGGCGCAACCGCACCAGCCTATCACCATAGCCTCTACAGTTCACAGAACAGACACCTGCAGCTGTAATATAAATAAAGTAATATTGGAATACACATCTCCATAATATCAGCTAGGTTAATTTCTTACATAAATAATTAGATGTAACTTACTCAGTAGTGGGGCATTGGGCATTTGCCAGGCCTCCTGGATCCAACGGTTCAGTTGGTCCTGCTTCCATCTCTTCAGGTCTGCATGGTGGTGATGGACCTGCTCACCAGTGCTTGGTATCCCTGTGGCACTGGTAAGATCATGAGCCAACCGGTCCCACGCCTCAGCCCTATATGCTCCCCACAGGACCTGGCCCTGCATGAGTTGGGCCTCATGATTGTGGACAAGGAGCCAAACCATATATTTGGACTCCTCAACACCCCACCTCTGTGCTCGAAAGCAACTACCCTCACCTACACCTGACATTCTGGCTGCAAGTTGGTTCTACAATCGGTTATGCTGTGTAGTCCCACCTATTGGGCTTATATATGCCGTTTTTCCCGCACTTATCTGTGATTGGCCATTTTGGAATTGTATCAGCTTCACAAAGCCTGCTTTGTCATGCTCCTCTTTCTATTCATTCCTATATATTTGCTATTACTACATTTCTAAATGCAGCTGTCATGGCTTAGTGGTTCAGTACCTTGACTATGGTGCATGGTATCCTGGGTTCGATCCTGGCCCCTGCATTTTATATTTTATGACTGTCTACACAGGCTAGGAAGTGTGTCTGTGTAAAGGCAGTTTTGTTACAGCTTGCTCAACGTTGCCTGTTGGTTAGCTTGTTGGCACGGCGCGCAGCTCTGCGCAAATGGGGTACGCTGGTTTTCTCGTCATTTGGCTGTCAGCACGCATATTATGCTCAACTCAGCCATGGGCACACAGTTTCAGCGTGTTAAACCACTGCTCACCTACGGGCACTCATTTTACACCTGTTAAACCACTGCTCACCTACGGGCACTCATTTTGCACCTGTTAAACCACTGCTCACCTATGGGCACTCATTTTACACCTGTTAAACCACTGCTCACCTATGGGCAGATGCACTCAACTTGTTAAACTGTAGCTCAGCTATAGGCACATCTGGCATTTTTTATTATTTTGTTATCTCACATTTCTTCAAAATGAATGGCCCATTTCATTACATTTTACATAAAATATAATGTTATATGTGTACATATATGTCAGGGACTTGTTTCATGCTTATTTCACTAAAAATAAAAATTGATGTTGGGGGAGCTCGAATCATGACTGCCTGCTCTTCAGCCGACATCTCTACCACTGCACTATTGCTTTTTGGCTTACTTTGCATATGTAGTTCTTATATGCTTTTCCACTGACTGCTAACTGTGGCTAAGCTACGGGCATGCCTGCGCAAATGAGTGCACTCACGGGCAAACATCTTTACAATTTAAAAAAAAATATGACATGTTCATTTATATATTTTATGTTCATAGTCTGTGGGGGCATGTGTTGTGTTGTGTTTATTCACATTTCCATGGACTCTGTCGTGGGGGTTTACTTTTGGGACTTTTACTCTTCTGGGGGCGTGTCCATTTGTAGGGCTCGGCCTATGGACACGCCCCCTACTGTCTTCCATAGACCGTGTAAGCATTAGGTGTGATTCAGCATGCCCTCATGCATATGCATGACATGCTGACATCACACCGTTTAACTGCAGCCTCCGTGTAAGCCTTGTAACTCTTACACAGAGGCTTCGTGAATCCTGCCCAGAGTTGTTTCTTTGACAGTGGAAGAGCAGGATTTGGTAGTAATTTATATATTTATTCTTTGTTGACTGGGTTAGTCCCACTAGAGTGGTTGCCTCTTTTCAGGGGAAGTCAAAATGGTATTTTTACTACTAGGGAAAATTTGGCCAGGTTATTGGGGAACTTCCCCTACTTTTTTCAAGTTTAGCAGGTGAACAAGTGAGCACATCTCATTCTTAGCAGAGTGGCAGTAGAAGGATGATACGGAAGTGGCAGTATGGTGGAGGGGAGTGAAGAAAGGAAATAAACTGGGAGATGTAAATAAAGACTCAGAAAGTATTTTTCAGTGAAGTCTTTATGGAACTGAACAAATGGAGGAAAAAGAAACTTTCAATGAATGTGTTGTTACACCGCTAAAGTTGGGAAGGTTAAGGAATGATTTACTGCAAAATGCAACATGTTTCTGCTCCTTCCTCAGTTTCTTTTGCTGCTTCTGAGGAGGTAGATGTGATTGCTGGAGCTGAGGGGAATGTGGAACAGTTGCAACCTTGCCCAAAGCACAAAATTCGAAAGATATGCAGAACCGCTTTCGGAACTTCAGTTCTGCCAGAACAGACTTTAACAACAGAAAACTGGGCCGCAATGAATGTGGCCAGCAAAAGAACTATAATAAAAAGGGACAACATAACAAGAAAAAACACTGGTATTAATGTATTTTGTGACAATTTATACGTGTTAAATATGTCCAAACATGAAATTTCTGATGTGGTTATGTTTGTATTATGTCTTGGCCTTAAATTTATACCAACTGCTTTACCAAGAATACAAGTACTGAAAAGTGAGATGTTTCCTTTCAGTAGAAAATTACATTTGATGTATTACTTTAAACAAGAGAGAGGGGTTGTGCCTACTGACTGTTATGAAAGTGGTGGTGATGATTCTTTTCACTCATGTTTGTCATCTCAGGAAGATTTGTTTTTGAATGACTTTAATGCTTATTGCCAACTGAACACTGATGCTATCTCTGTTAAAAGTACTTTTATTCCACCTTTTATAAACAACACTTTGCAAGGATATTTTGCTACACTTAATTTTGAGGTTGAACAAATGTACTGGTCTTGCATAGAGAATAAGTCTAATATATGCTTTAACTTAACTAAGTAGCAATGGCTAGCCCTATTGGAATTTGATAATGACAGATGCTGGGTGGTTAAACCATCTGATAACAGCAACCAGATAGTAATCATGCATTTTACATAATATTTAGAGATGTGTTATAAACATTTGAACAATGTGGACATTTTTAGAAAATGTAATGTTTCTGATTAATTTGAGGCTATTAAGGAGTACCAACTATTGTTAGACAAAGGTCTTAGGTTGGGGTATTTTACCTCTAAGGATTTGGAAAAGAAGTTTGGAGTGGAAAACTGCTCTATGACAGTTTTTTACTGTTTACCTAAGACACACAAAGGTCTAACTAACCTTAGTGGTTAACCTATAGTGCCTGCACAGAGGTACTTTTTGAAAAACATAAGTGTGCTGCTACATGAACATCTTAAGAAATATATAATGAGTACAGCCTCTTATATTAGGGATAGCCAGGATTTTTTGAACAAAATAAAAGGGAAAGTTTGGAATATGAACATGTTTTGGCTCTGTCTAAATGTCAAAAGTCTTTATACTAACATTAAGCATGAAACAGGGATTCAAGCCTTATTTCTTTTCCTGGGGGACTCTCCCATGTCTCATTTTTTGATAGATTTAGTTATGTTTTGTTTGAAAAATTATTTTTTTATGTTTAATGGAGACATTTTTCATCAATTACAGGGTACTGCTATGGGGGGGCTTTCGCCCCCATGTATGCTAATTTAGCTATGGCTAAACTTGAAGATGATTTTGTTTATAGACATGATTTTTTTAGATCAAAAGTTATTTTATATTTTATATTTATTGATGATCTTATTTTTTTTATGTCAAAGAAGCCAGACAGAAGCCCTTGGGTTTGTCAGTGACTTACAATCTAATACTATGGGCTTAAACTTTGATGGTATGCAGCATGGCCCACAAGTGAATTTTCTGGATATTAGCTTAGATGGATTTACAACTAGTCTCCATAGGAAATTTGAACATAGAAATGTATTTTTATATGGGAGTAGTTGTCACTCCAAACATTTGGTCAAGGTACTGCCTTATAATGAATTCTTACAAATTAATAGGCTTTATAGCCTTGATATCAACTTTGACAGAAATAGCAGAAGCAGAAGATATGCTTATTAAAAGAGGCTATGATGTTCAGTTGGTTAGGGAAGCTAAACAAAAAATCATGGACATGAGGTATCCTAACCCCCAGGGATACTCTCATTATGCCCGTGTTAGTAGGAAATATAAAGTTGGTACATGTGGAAACAAATCCACCAACACAGTTGGAAATAATGGGGACCAGAAGAATGCTTTCTTAGTGACAACCTATAATGTTATAACCGAGGAAAAAGTTAAAAAAGCACATAGTTTGTGGCCCATGCTTCTAAGGGATAAAATGTTGAACTCTATATTACCTGACTTTGTGAGAACTGTATATAAAAGAGCTAGGAATGTGGCTTATATTCTGGTACATAACCAATTTTGTTTACCAGATGTTAATGTTAGTCAGAATGTAAGCACAAATAAGGGCACTGTTCCATGTGATGGCTGTTCCATCTATCATTATGTAGTGAGTTATTTTCCCTGTATTAATGCTATAAAATTTACAGCTAGGTGTAAATACAGTTGTAATACTGAGGGGCTAGTGTATGTGCTGAGATGTGGATGCAATATGTTCTACATAGGGGAAACTTATAGGAGTTTTAGGGTTCGGTTACAGGAACATATTAGGGACATAAAAAAATTAAGAAAAACTAGAGTCCCCTTGGGAGCCATTTCATGACAGCACATAATTCTAATATTGATTCTCTTAGGGGTTGTGTTCTGGAAAAATTGCAAGTTGGTATAGGTGAATGTGTGCCCTTAAAAAATAAACTTTTAAAAAAAGAAACCCTCTTGATTTTAAAGTATGGTACTTTGGAGCCTCAGGGACTCAACAAGGAATGTAATTGGAAGTATGTGATTTAAATTGTATGCTTAATTGATTAATTATCTTGTGCAACATGCTGTATTTAAGTAAAGAGTGTTTTGTAATGTTTTACTCTTGGAAGGCTGTGCAAGCCGTGGCGCTGTTTCATTAAAATTGCTTACTTTTTGGACCGGTGGTCTTGATGGTATTTTAAAATTTTATTTTTTGCTTTTTTTCAAGTTATATTTGATGATTTACTGCAAGACCTGTTGGTGCAAATTAATCTAGAAAATGGAAGAGATGTTAGATGGAGGGGGGCGGGTCAGTCTATAAAAGATACAAAAGAAGGAAGTTGATAAGGTGACTGGAAAAAAAGAGTGTATAGAGAAACAGAAGGTAATGGAAAAAATAAAATTATATGCGGCAGTTGTGGCAGAAGGAGTTGAGAAGAGAGACAGAAGAAAAAGAATTATCATAAGAAATATATACGTTTGGAATACAAAAAAAGAAGGAGAAAGTGTTGGACAGATATGACATCTGGGACAATATAATATATGCACTTGACATAAGAGCCTTTATTTTGATTAACAAAGAGACATTTTGTGACACTATGGGCCGGATTTATAAATGCCTGCACTAAGTGCTGCTATCATGTATGAGTCATGGCTGACCTTGCACACAATAGTACACTACTTTGTATTCATTAAACAACTCTACACTGCTATAGATCCTCAAAACAAGGGTAAATAGCAGAATATGCTAATGAAAGTATAAGTAGCTGAATTACATGACAATTAACCAATCCAACATAGCAGAAATATTTACGGGCCTAAAAAGTAATTGTGTACACTCAGTGATGGCTTTTGCCTTGAAATCAAAACCTCTTTGGATTACAGTCACTATTACACTTAGAAAGAAAAACATGTTAGGGGTTGCTCCCCCTATCATTACCCTGTAAGTGCAACAGGCTTTAATTCAAGGTGCTACTGCTGCCAGGCCTCCGCCAAGAAAAAGAAAGGTGTCTATACCCCATTTTATCTTATTATGGACTGTATGACACATAAATTGTAGAGTGATACCCGGTGGACAGGGAAACACTAGAGGAAATATGCAACTTCTGCTACCCTAACCTGAAGGCCCCGGGTAATCATGGAGAACCCATCCCAGTGGAAACAAAGTTATGTGCAGCATTACATGTACTAGCTACAGGTACTTTCCAAAGACAAACAGGAGATATATTAGGGGTGTCACAAGCCTCATCTTCTAGAATATTACATCATTTTCTAAATGCAGTACTGCCATGTACAAAGGGCATGTCTGTTTCCTACACATCCCAGAGGACAGAGCAAGAACAATGCAGGGATTTTATGCCATAGCACACTTTCCTGAAGTTGCTGAGGCCATAGACTGCACACACATAGAAATAAAAGGTGCACCAGCTGAAGAGAGAAAGAAGTAAGTTAACAGAAAATGATACCACTCTATAAACTGTCTGGTTGTCTGCAATGCCCAAGGGACCATCTACGATATCTGTGCATGTAAACCAGGCAGTTTTTACAACACACACATGAGCTGTACACAAGGTTTGCTAGGATACGTTTCCACAAGGACATCAAGTGACGGATGCAGGTTATGCACTAGAACCTTGGCTCATGACACTAATAAGAAACACACACAACCTCACTGAGTAAAGATACAAAGATGCCTGTGCTCAAACTAGGAATATTATAGAATGTATATTTTGCTTGCTCAAATCAAGGTTTGGGTATCTAGATACATTAGAAGGTTACCTGCAGTACATCCCAAACACCTCTGCCTAAATACTCAGTCTGAGCCATGTTGCACAATATAATTCTCAGGAAACAGCTCCAACAAGGACAACAAGGAGCAGGACCGCAGTTTGCCTCACCACAGGTAGGGCCAGCAGCTCCAGCAAATACAGATGAGGAGTCTGAGGGAGAACCACCAACTGCAGATAGTGCTGGCAAAAGCAGGCATGCAAATAGGCCATGACTCTGGCTAAAGGGCAAAGGATAGCACATACACACTACCTAAGTGAAAACCTAAGATTTTAAGCACATACAAATAGTAAAATATGATGCCTACAAAAGGCAATATCCAGTACTTAACTGTGTAATGCTTGTGTGTTTTTAGCATCAGACAGAGACAACCCCCCCCAAGGACACATCTTGTAGCTGTAGTATTAACAAGGTAAGTGTAAAACCTATATGAAAAAAGAGGGATATAACTAATTACTTTCATATGCAAATATGTCCCTAAGCTGAGCATATCTCAAGTGTACAGTTATATCAGTAATAGCTTATGACTGATGTTTGCAATATGCAGCTATGTGTTCTACCCAATACTGTGCATCAAGCATTTCAGCTGAGCACTGTAAATAAACCAGTGAGCAGGTCAGTTGTAATGTCATTTGCACAAATGTAGCAATAAACAACATTTGACTATTTAATTTGACTGCCTTACTACTTCTACTAATGCAAATACAATGAGGGTCAACCATTACATAAACAATCATTCACAAATGTGTAGAATCAGTAAATAAAAACATTTTTTCTGCAATATTTTGGCCATCCGTTGCACAAATGAACTTGCCATTAGTGCGCTTTAGGGAAAGAGTTAAAAAAAATTACAACCAAGAATTATGTGCGTAGGTTGTACAACTTCTGCATATGATAATGGACTTTTGAAACAAAGGTATCTGGATTTTGCAGTGATGTTGACTCAATTAATTCTTCTTACCGAAGAACAAATGAAACGGACAAATACCACGGTATTCCAAGCTACAATGAAGGCTGTCTTCCAAAGAGAAACACCATAGCACCAACACAACGTTTAAAGTCACAAAAATGGTCCCGAAGATGTCACAAAACGTCTTTATTGACAAGTAGATTTAGCGCTTTCATCTCCAAAAACTGGATTCTGATGAGGTCTCCAGTTTTTGGAGATGAAAGCGCTAAATCTACTTGTCAATAAAGACGTTTTGTGACATCTTCGGGACCATTTTTGCGACTTTGAACGTTGTGTTGGTGCTATGGTGTTTCTCTTTGGAAGACAGACTTCAATTAATTCTTCTTGTTAAAGTATGTCTGCACTCCAATGGTTAAACTTGAAACTTTGTAACAAATGTCTGTAACCTTTTCACACATAATGCATCAGTGCTATTCTCAAGTACACTGTCATATTTACCAACTGTCTGTTTGTATTGTCAATGCACACCATGCAAATAACCAATACGGCTAACACTGACACAATGAATGGTTATTATTTGCATGCAATCATCTTGGTATGAACTGTCATGAGTGCTTTATTGGCAATCCATTGTTTTACAATTGTAATCGTCATCAGCACCCCATACTGTGAAACAGGTGCATGTTACTCACAGTAATGCAATGTACGTAAATGATAGAATATATAGATGTTATCAGAGAAGTATCTAATTACATGTGGTAAGCACAGTGCTGTTATGTTGGCCTGTCCAAACACATACATTTGATCCAAACCCTGTAATGCACAGTAAATGATCTTCAAAACAATTAAATTTTAATGCTTACAGCTATGCATTTTAACATCTTTAAATTCCGACTTCTGTGTTGCTTGGAATTCATTCTGTGCTCTCTAGATTATATAACTAGTTAGGTAGGTGATTTGAATCTCACAGTGGCGAACTTCAATGTGTTTTGTTCTAGAGTAAGATAAATAAAGTTTCAGCAACAGATGTGCTGTGTCAACTTTCACTCAAAAGAATACTTTAGCTTTGGACACAGCTTCCTCTGTACTTTATCCCACTTTTAACACAAACATCTTCTCTGAAACATCCTGATGAGCTCAATTTGTCAAAAGTGCACTCTCTTCCCTCTTAAAAGATTCCTCCTGTCAGGTTTGCAGTAAACAGTGTATTCTTTAGACAGCATAACTAGACAGGAAGGAGATTCAAATCTCAAAGTGGTGAATGTGTGTGTGTGTGTGTGTGTGTGTGTGTGTGTGTGTGTGTGTGTGTGTGTGTGTGTGTGTGTGTGTGTGTGTGTGTGTGTGTGTGTGTGTGTGTGTGTGTGTGTGTGTGTGCGTGTGTGTGTGTGTCCCAAGAGACAGGTACATATAGCTTCATCAAGTGTTGAATCAACTTCAAATCTAGTGGAACTTTTACAGTTGGAGAGGACTTCCAGGACTGCCCTTATCTCACTTTTTCTGCAAACATATTCTCTGCACCACATTGATGAGATCATCCTTTCGTAAGTGCCCTTTCTCACTATAAAACACAGACATCTCTTGGGTGCTTGCAGTTAATACTGTGTTTTCTAGGTTCTGTAACTAGATAAGATATAGGTTTGAATCCTACACTGCCTAAATATTGTAACTGCGTGTACTGTCGTGAACAGCTGTCTCTTTGACAATATCCCTTATATAAACTTCCACTTAGGAGAGGGCTACCCAATAACTTATTAGTATCCCCAAGCAAAACTCAGTTTTGTAAACACAATGTTTACATCATGCTTTCAAAAATGAACTGACAAAGTTGTAGTATGACTTATGCTGTGACACCAGATGTTCATACTGTGCTCTTTAGAATGTGTAACTAATTAGGTTGGTGGTTTCAATCCAGCAAAGACTGACTACTGTGAGTCTGTACTTGTCTGTCATGCTGTTTAGAGAAGGCTTATAATGCATATAGGCTCTGTCATGCAACTGTGCTCTTAAAGCATTTTCTTTCCTTTTTAGCAAAAAAATTCCCTGTTAAACAATGAGGATAACATCCATTCAAATGTGCACTGTTACAACTGTAAACCAACATCTTGTGAGGTGCATCCAGTTCAGGCAATATTCTGTACCTTGTGATCTTAGTAAGTTGAAATCCAACCATTACTCCTTAGACCCAGTATGTCTGTGAATGTACATGTAGGTAATAATATTGTCACCTAGCTATCTGCTATGTACATGTTCACATGGGGATTTCTGTTCCGAGACCTTCTGCTCATTTTTTACAGAGAAATGCTTTATTTAATACTGATAATGCCATTTGATGAAATTTGCATTTCCTAAGCAAATTACTAAGTATTTGCCTATAGTGTGAGGAAATGAGACAATGTTCAGTATGTTGTTCCCTTAGTTAGGCATGTGTTCAAATCCGTGATTATCTACAGATTGTGAATGATTGTCATTCTATCATGACTGCAACAAAGGCATTACACATCATGTATGTTTGGTTATACCTGTCCTGGCATCTATTTAAGTCTGGCAAGATGCAAATGTTCAATATGTCATTGATTGTTCATGGGCATTACTTAATTTCCAAATAATAATTTTATATATTGCATGTCTTCCTCCAAAATGTATGTATTGATGTAATTGTTTTCTTCACACTATACAGTGTCATAAGATATGAGGACTTACATAACATTTCTAATTGCATGGCATTATGCAAGATCATCATAAAGTTTGTTTGGGTTTATCTTAGGACACTTTCATATGTGTTTGCATTGTTTACATGCTGTTATGGTGTTTGTTTTTTACTGTAATTTGCTGTTATCATGCCCAGTATAATCATGTAGCAGATGCACTCTATTTATGAATGGAGACCTTGAACTACTGCTGTGTCATAAGATCGGTGTTGTTATTTGTCACTTGTGTATTTTGAGTGCTGTTACATTACTGTTTAGAATGTGCATGAATATAAAACACGTTCTTGTCTAATATACATATCAGGGTAATATACCCCCTGTCTATGGTTGTCAAATGACTACAAATGGCAAAACATGTCCCTTTCTAAGCTGTAGGGTTCATTTCTTCTTGTTTTATACATGTTGAAGTGGAGAATTTATTTATTTATTTATTTATTTATTTACATTTGTTGACCAGGCTAGTCTAACTGGATACATGTCCATTTTCAGTAGATGCCCGGGGAGAAAAGCTCCAAGCAGACAGGTAAAGACATTATTATACAATAATAATATAGAAAAACTATAAACATATACAGATAATACCATTATCTGGGATATTTGCAAAAGAGGATGATCAAGATCAAATTTACAATAAATGAAAAAGTTTAAAATTTTTTTTTTTTTAGGACAACATAGTACAGCAGAAAGGCCAATAATTAGTAATAAAGTACCGTGGAGAAAAGAAATAAAAGGGATAGCAGGAATGCGTAAAGGTGGAGAGATCAGTCTGGGTTAGTGCAGGGGCAGAGCCAGTGAGTTTTAAAATGTTCTTTGAGATGTTTTTTTAAAAAGATGTGTGGAAGAGAGAGTAGAAAGTTCACTTGGAAGCTGGTTCCAGGCCTTGCCAACTGTGTTAGCAAAAAGAGAGTCTCCAGCTTTGTTTTTAGATTTAATAGTGGAAACTAGGAGCTTATTGGCTGAGTGAAGAGTAGTAAGGTTTTTGTAAGGGGTAGTCAGATTATTGAGGATTGGGATATTATTAGGGTGGAAAAGTATATTTTGGGTTATAGTAAGTTGATGATGGAGTAGTTGGTGCTGTAGTTCTAACTATCCCAATTGTTTGTGGTTGAGACAGTGGTGTGTTCTAAAAGGGTTGTCGGTAGCAAATCTGGCTATGTTATTATAGCTAGTGGCAAGTTTGTTAAGGTTGCTTTTGGAAAGGTTAGTATAAATGGCAGAGGCATAAAGCAGGGTAGAGATCAGATGAGTTTGGGCTATAGTGGTTCTGGCTGTAGGTGTAAGGAAGGGTTTGATTCTATACAGGGAACCCAGTTTTTTGTTGACAGATTTTATGGTAGTGTTGATATGATCGTCATAGCTAAGGTTGTTGTCAATGGTTATGCCTAGGAGACGGGTTGTGGTATCAGGGGATATTGTGGTTCCATTGTTAGAGGTTATAGTGAAGTGAAATTGTGGTGATTTTAGAGTGGAAGTGAAGAGTAATAATTTTGTTTTTTTTTCATTCAGGAGGAGTCAGTGTTGCCTGAACCAATTTTCAACAGTCTGAAATACAGACTGGGTGAGGGTCTGGAGTGTGGTTGGGGATCTAGCAGAGCAGATTAAAGTAGAATCGTCGGCATACTGAATGCAGGTGGCTTGAGGAATTGTAGTGTTTAGGTCATTAATAAACATTGAAAAGAGAAGAGGGCCTAGGATGGAACCTTGAGGTACTCCAAGGTTTATGGGGAGGGGAGTATACAGCATATTATCCCAAAGGACTGCTTGATGATGGTTGTCTAAGTAGGATTTAAACCAGAGTAACGCCTGTGCGTCCAGTGAATGTGCTTTTGATACTTCTAAAAGCAGATTATGGTTGACCATATCGAAGGCTTTTGAAAGGTCTATAAATAAAGTGGAGGAAAGAGTGTTATTGTTACGAATTTTGTTTATACAGTCAGAAAAGGATAGCAGGGCAGTTGAGGTACTATGGAATGGTCTGAAACCATGTTGGCAGTTGGCAAGCAAATTGTTGTGGAGAAGATGGTCAAGTAGTTGTTGGTGGATACATTTTTCAATTATTCTAGCTATAGGAGAGAGTAAGGCAATAGGTCTAAAGTTGGAAATGTCAGTTGATATCCCACATTTGTGTAAAGGAATGATGTGAGATACCTTCCATATAAGGGGGATTTTACTTTCTGAAAATAGTTCTATTAATAAGGATAGAAACAGGGTAGGCTATGACTTTAGCTGCAATTTGCAGGTATTCTGCTGGTATACAGTCAGCAGAGGGGTTGCATGGCTTGAGTTTTAGAAGGAGGTTACTAATGAGAGATGTAGGAACTGGTTGTATGTGAAAAGAAGGAATAGAGTTTGATGTGGTATTAGATGGGAGGGAGCTGGTGGGGGGTAGAGAATTAGCTAGAGATTGTATGGTTTCAATAAAGTAGTTGTTGAAGGAATCAGCTATTAGTTTAGGGTTATTTTGGGTGATCCCTGATGGGGTGGGAGACTTGGTATGCCCTGGATGAAGTAGTTTGTTCATAGCTGACCAGAACTTTTGTGTTTTTTGTTTGTGGGTTTGTTGGAGTTGAACGTAAAAGTTTCTTTTATCTAGTAGGATGTCTTTTTTTGTAGCATTTCTTAATTGTTTAAAGTAAAGGTGGTCAGAAGGGTTTTAGAGGCTCTCCACTTGGCCCAGATTTTATTTCTTAGGAGGATTTTTTTGCCTTGTTTGTTTTGAGAGCCAAGGGGCAGTTTTGGTCTTTATTCTGAATGAGCGATGGGGGGCATGGAAGTCTAGGATTTGAAGGAATTTGGTATTAAAGTAGGTAACTGCTTCATCAAGTGGAAGATGAAGCAGTGGTGACCAGTCACAAGACTTCAGTTCGGTTTGGAAGTCTCAGGGTGAAAGTTTTTTTTTGAGCGGGAGGTTTTAAAAATAGTAGGATTGGGCCTATGAAGTTTTTGTTTAATTATGTAAGAGCGAGCATGGTCACTGATGTCATCAGGAAGTTCCTGGCTTATAAGTAGTAGGATGATTGTTTATGAGAATCCAGTCAAGTAAGGTTTCCTTACCACTTTGTTTGTGGATTCTCATAGGGGTGGATATAATTTGTGAGAAACCAAAAAGATTTATGTGGTTAATGGGATTTGGGGACCTACAAGTAGACCAGTCTATATTAAAGTCACCTAAGACAATGGTTTCCTGGGGTAGGTGTAAAGATTGGTTACTAAGTATATTTTCTAGAATACTGATATTGTTTCCTGGGGGAAGGTAGGAACAGATTATGTAGATGGATTTATGGTTATTGATTTGAAGTTTGGCTGAAAGGGTTTCTGCTGTGGGGTTTATGGGAAGTGGCACATTGAAGGTTGATAGTTGGGGTTCATATTTATAAAAAATGGCTACTCCCCCACCTTTTTTGGTAGTCCGGTCTTTTCTCAGGATGTTATATCCTGGGGGGGGGGGTAATTTTGTGATCTTTGGTTGAAGGTCTAAGCCAAGTTTCAGTAATGCAGAGGATATCAAAGTTGTAGACATCTAGAAGTGCATGAAGATGGGATATTTTATTGTTGATGCTACGGATGTTAAGGTGAGCTATCAGAAGGGAGTTAGATGGCCCTGTTAGGGTGGAGGTGGTGTAGAGTTTTTGGTTATGAGGGTCACTGGGGAGTGTTGTATGTGGACCAGGGTTAGGATGGATATCACCATCTAAGAGATGATTTTGTAGGGGTTTTTGTATTAGTTTTATGAATTTGAAGTAGTGGAATGGGTGTTTCTTGTCAAGGAGGTAAGTGATATGGGTAGATCTGTGGTACTTTGGAAGGGCATAGCTAGATGTAGAGGTTATGTTAATGTGTTTTAGGGAATTTATATGTGAGAATGTTGTGGTTTGTTGGTAGTGGTGGTGGTGTTGTAGTAGAGAATAATGTTCAATGAAGGTTAGTGAGAATGCTAGAGTAAAGGCAGTTAGAATGCTGGGTAGGAGTAGGAGGTATGTGTCAGTAGAGTTGTATTTAGAGGCCATTGGGTTGAATGGGTAAGGGTGGTATACAGCAGTACTGTCAGTTATTGCACATATATTCCCTGTATATACATGTCATATTTAATAACTGCAGTCTATGTGGATAGCCCTAATGTAGTTAGTATCCTGACTGTTATCTCAAGATGCAAATGTTGAATATGTCATTGATTGTTCACAGGTATTTATATCACAGTTACTCCCCTTTGTTACACTAACTCTTTGTCTCCCCATCACTACTGTCTTAGCATGTCTGTTTTTATTTATGTTTTTTTATGTGCATTAGTCAAGAATTGTGAACAGGATTAATTATTATTACATCAACATGGAAGTATTTACATTAAAAATGTTTATTGCATCATAAGCACATTTAAGTGCATTATCTGAGTATATTTTCTCCATTTACCCACCCCTTTTATTAATTTCTGCACTATTCCTATTGTAGTCTGTGTACATTCTGACAGTTTAACCTCACATGCATCGTAATTCTTTCATTCAATTTGCTTTTACTTTGTATATGTGGTCCACACCTGATCACATAATAGGTTTGCTTACAGGCAAGCAATTTTGTTTACATTGTGTGCTTGAGCTTTCTATCATCTACTCATGGCCATCTAAACTTCTGCTGGCCACAAAATGTGCTTATAAACATGTAAGCATGCACATTCAATGAGGGCTGCTGCTCATCGTTCTAATGCATTTAAATTGTGTAGGCTTCATGCAAAGTCTACAGAATTGTTAGTGAATCCCAGGGGAAATTTGAATCTTAACAATGACTGCAAAGATTTTTAAATATATATGTTGACCGCTAGTCTAACTGGATACATGTCCATTTCAGTAGAGGCCCCGGGAAAAAGCTCCACAGAGAGTAGTTATGACAAAAGAAAAACATTAAGACTTAAGTCTCTGGAATGAATATATGATTATGGCATGCAACAAAGAGACTAAAAAAATTCATATGCAGTTCCATACAGACTTTGAAAAATAGACTTTCAAAGGGTGTTTAGGCAAATACTGCAATAATGTGTAAGAGATGCTGAAGTTTTATGATAATACAGATAATATGGTAATAATCTTATGAGACAATCATGCTAGGTGACATCAACATTGATTGGAATAAACTGTCCCCCCACTTTTTAGCTTTAATCAACTTATTTCTTCTCCCACCCACATGAACAAAAACTCAAGTTTCACCCTTGATTGGATTTTAACTTCCAGTCCTAATCATTACCATAATCGGTCTACTTTACCAGATGCCTTAAGTGATCATCTCCCAATCTTAGTACTTAGACTACCTCCCCAAACTCATAAAAGCCACATTTATAGAGACTGCTGCTTCCTGTCCCAGTTGAATGCAGAAACTTTCAAACACCAATTGTCTCTTATAAATTGGAATTACCTATATACTCACCTTCTAAATGAAGCCATTCTTGCATTTAACAATACTTTCCTAAACATACTTAACACTCTAGCCCTAGCTAGTTAGAATCAATCCTAATCCAGCACACTGGCTCTCTAAAAATACCCTATCAACCATGAAACTTAGAGAGAGTACCTGGAAACAATGAATAAAGACAAACTCTTCTTCTCGCCACCTTAAATTCAAAGAGCTAATAAACCTTATAAAAAACAACCTCATTATTTGAGATAAGAAAAAAATTCTGTCAAGAAGCGCAATCCTCCCACACCACAAACCCTAAAAAATGTTGGTCCACAGTAAACTATATTCTCCACCCAGGTAAACCTTCTGCTCCCAATCCCTACCCCAGTAAAACTCCTCTTGAAACCACCATGCTACTAAACAACTACTTCATTGAATCTATTCGGAAACTAATACCCACAACAATAATCAATCACAACCCACACCCCTCCACCACTTACCCCCATACAGCCTTCTCCCTGAATCCTGTTTCTACTACCTATATTAAATCCCTGTTGCAGAAACTTAAATTATGTTCTCCTTCCTTTGACAACCTACCCCCCCAATTTTTCAAACTTACAGCCAGTTCTATAGAATATCCCATCTCTATCCATATCAACTGTTCTATCAAAGAATCTTCAGTCACAGAAATTTGGAAATACTTTTGTACTATTCCACTGCACAGAGGAGGAAACTCCACTGACCCTTCTAATTTACGCCCAATAGCCATCCTCTCCCCTCTGTCTAAAATTCTAGAGAAATACATTCATGGTCAACTTCTTGAATATCTGCTTCAGGAAAAGTCTCCTTACTCCTGCTCAACATGGAATTAGACCCCATCACAGCACATCTACGGCCATTCTGTCATTTACCCAGACTATAGTAGAGGCTAGAGATAACAATAAACTGGTATTGTGTGTTTTACTGGACCTCTCAAAAGCATTTGACAACATTTCCCACCCTAAGTTCCTTACTAAACTAACTGAACATAACCTCTCCTCATCCACTACCCCCTGGTTCTCTAGCTATCTTAATAACAGACAACAATCCATAAGATGGCAGTCCTCCTGCTCACTGTTCCTACTTATCCAAACCAGTGTCCCCCAAGGATCCATTCTAGGCTCCCCTCTCTTTAATATCTTTACTATCAATCTACACTCAGTCTCCTGCACATCATCACTGATTCAGTATGCTGATGATTCTACTCAAATGACCATGACTGATAACCCTTCTGAATTTTACTCCCTCATACAGACCTCCTTTAACTCCATTGGGCAATGGTTTATAGACAACCAGCTCATTCTTAACCCAAAGAAGAACCAAACATCTTCTTTTCCTTCCTAAATCAATGTCTGGCCTTAAATCCACCTTCAGTCTCTCTTCCCTAGACAACACCATCATTAAGCTGACTCTTATACTAAACTTCTAGGAATCACAATTGATGATCAACTGACATTTGACTTACATACCCAACAATCTATCAAAAAGACCAATCAAAACTCAGATTAATGTAGACTAACAAAAAAATTCTTATCCATCACCTCTAGAACTTATCTTGTTCAAGCCTGTCTCCTCCCATGTCTACTCTACACTTCCCTGATATTTACCCACCTACAAGCAAATATTTTAACCAAATTAGAACAAACTCATAACCAGATAGCTAGATTTGCCTGTAACTCCCCAAATTGTTGATAAATCAGGAAAAAAATATATATATCTTTGTGTGGGACAGTGAGGTGCAATGCAAAAAAAAAATCTGATGTGAAATGTTACAAATGTAAAGAAACAGGTGTATTTTGGATTTATTATGATGCTGGGAAAGAAGAAAATAATCAGGTTGAAGAGGAGCAGATAAGGCAAGATAATGTTATTTCAGATTATTCAGGGGAAGAAATTTAAGATCAAAAGAATGGGAGAAAAGAAGCAAGGAATGGATAAAATAATGAGTCTAGTAAAAGAAGAATAAGTAGCAAGTTATGATGAAGATACATGATTGCATTTAGCGATGATGGAAAATTCTATTGAGAAATGTGTTAAGAATAGAAAAATAAAACGTATGTGGAAAAAATTAAAAGGAAGGAAATGGGTAACTGTAAATAGAGGCCTTAAATGTTAATAGCAGAATAAATGATTCCAGGAGATTGATGATGTGTTGTGAGAAAGGAAATGCAGAATGTATTGCATTAATTGATGCATGATTCTTGTTGAAAGAAAAAAGGAGACTGAATTATTGTGTGAAGGATAAAATGAATGGTATTTGAAGATAAAGAAATGAGTAAGAATTGCAATGTTGTTTAACATTAAAATGTTTTTATTTTAGATGATCAGGCATAATTTCATATATAGATATCCAGTTTAAAGGGCAGCCTTTGAGATTAATAGTAGCTTATGCTTTCAATAATAGGGAAACCAAGAGTAATTATTTGATTTATTAAGACCTTATGTAGTAGTTAATACAAGTATTATTTTGATGTGTGTTTTATCTATAACTTAAGAAAGGAGATATGAAAAAAATGCAAAGGATATTAAAGAATAAGAGAAATAATAGTTATGGGAGAACTAAAGATAGGAATGAAAATAGATTATATGTATAAAAAGGGGGAGTTTGTGTGAAATGAGATGGATAGGAGTTAGAAGTCTTTTTTTTAACCATAGGACAATTTTGGACTAGGTATGTAGGGAAAAGAATGATATGTCCTGATTGGAAAAGTTTTCAAACAATTAAATAATTACAAAGTAAATGAGGAATGGAAAGAAGCAATAAAAGTATTATGGGAGGATCATTGGGCTACTAGATTTATTTATAAGAAGGGGTCAGACTGATGGGAAGTAGTTAAAGTAAAAGTTAAAAAATAATGTAAAAGAATAGTAAAACATTTATTTAGATGAAAAAGGAAGTGTGTTAATTTAAAGGAGAATGTGTATAATTTGATGGAATATAATAGTGAAGAATTCATGACTAATGGAAGGGAATTTTGTAAAAAATAAGAAACTAGTGCAAAATTTAATAAGAAAGTAGAGGTTTCAAGTACAAGGTAAGTAAGAAGTAAACTCATTCCTCTAAAAAAAGAGTTAAAAATCAACATTTGATAAAGGAAAGGATTATAAAGAAGATAATGCAATAAAACAGGCATTGAAGAAAAAGTATCTTTGTGGAAGACAAATATCAGAAAGGTAGAATGGAGACAGAAATGAAATGGCAATCTGAAATGTTCAGAGAAGCTGGGAATGAGTGGTTTAACAAGAAACAAGTGTTGAGGGAACTGGAGGTATATTAAGAAACATTAAAGAAAATTCATCACCAGGAGTAGATGTAGTACATTATAAATTTCATAAAGCTATGAATAATTTCCAAAACAAAAGTGTTTGCCAAAATTATGAATGAATGGAACAACAAGGTTTAGGAAAGAAGGATATTTGTGCGGGTTAGTGAAAAAAGAAAGAAAGTCTATTTAAACAATTAGAGACCTATTACATGGATGAATGCAGAATAAAACATTTTGATTAAAATAATGCAGATTAGTTTAGTAAGTGTGATCAAGAATAAGTTAAATGACTGTTTATATGGAATTAAAGGACAATAGGTGTGTGAAAAGCTAATGATAGTTAAGGGCATTATATAATGTATGGTTTGGTATAATGGTTAAGGTTTTCATCTCTTAGGCACAAGATACAGGGTTTGGCACTATCCATGGGTTATTAGCAAATATTAAAATGGCCCTTCAGGGCAGTTAGCCTAATATTCTTCTAAGATCCTAAGTAAAGGCAGTAACTGTTGTAAGAATGAATGTGGATAAGGCATATGATAATGTAAATAGAGGGCAATTATGGAATGTAACAGAGAGTTATGATGCATATAAAATATTACAAATGTTTAAAATACCTTATGATAAAGGTGTGACTAGAGTAATCATGAATGGGTGAGTGAGCAGTGAAATTAAAATACAAAAAGGAGTGTGAATGCTATGGCAGGATTATTATATAAAGAATAAAATGAAGCTAAATACATGTATGGGGAATTGAAATTCTTTTAATGTGAATAGATGGCAGTTATGTTATATTGTAAAGAGTAAGATATGTATAAAATATTATCAATGTTTAAAAGTGCTTATGATAAAGGTGTGACTAGAAAAATTGCAAATGGGTGAATGAATGACCAAAACAATTTAAATACAAAAAACAGTGATGTAAGGCTGCCTGATGAGTAGTGTATTGTTTTCATTAGGTATAAATACCACTGCAGGTTTAATATATTAAAATTAATCTAAATACTGGTATGGGGAGAACTGAATTTCCTTTAATGATGGCATATGCAGATGATATGTTTTTATTTCAAAAATACAAATGAATTGTAGAAGTAATTAAAGTAGGTGAAAGATTTTAAGTTTTCTAGGTTTAAAATCAATAAAAATCAAACCAGAGGTTGTGGAAAAGTAAATAAGAAAGGACTTTTTTTCTTTAAGAATACAAGGATAGACATATTGGGGGTATGGTTTGGTGATTATGAAATTGTGAAAGTGTAATACAAAAAGATGATTGGAGAAGTTAATTTAGGGAAACAATTATTTGGAGTTGTAGAAATAAAGTATCTTTATTATACATATATGATTTAGGAAAACTAGGATATGCTGGTTCCATTATGTTGTGTCTAGAAAAAGTAGAAAGATTTTTTTTTAAATAGTGTTTTGGTTTATATGGGGATCAGGGTTAAACATGATTAAAAGAAGCATAATTTCTAATAAGTTGGAAAATGGAGGTTTGGGAGTAAAAATACCAGGTTTATTTTTAGAATCTTTGCTTTTGTATAATATTTTAAAAGGGAGAATTAAAGAAAAGAATAAGACTATAGGCCATATTCATGAAGGCCTACACTAACTGTACAGTAAGTGTACACCATTCTGAGTGACTAGACAACACAAGCATAAATCCCACCTTCTTACTACTAATTTTTGTTTTCCTACTGATTTTCTTACAGCCTTAAAAATCAAGAGGGATTCATAAAGATTTCTGCAAAGAGTAGACTATGTCTACACTTACTGTCAACTTTTTGAGTGAATAGACAGCACAAAAATGTGGTAGGAATGTTCTTGAATACAGGACATGTATGTTTAGTGTGCACTTAGTGTAGGCATTCAGATTATGGATGAAAATATAAGAATGTAAGGGATTATGGGTAGAGTTAGGGGAAAATAGAAAGGTAAAACATAAATGAGCAGGGAAAGGTAAAGAACTGAAAAAATAAATTGTTTGAAAATGGATAGTAAAGCATAGACGATAAAAGGGAATTTTGGTATGAAAATGCTCCAAGAGCAATGGAAAAATGTAGATAAAGAAGTAAAAGATGTTATTAAAGAAAGAAGATAATGAGTTGAAGAACGGGAGGAAGGTCAAATTTTTTATGGTATTTAGTTATCAAAATTTTACCAGTAAAAGTAGAGAGATGAAATATAAAGTGGTGTAATATAGAACGTGTAAAGAATTTAAGAAATTAGAATCTATAGAACATGTGTTTTTTGAATGTAAGACAGTTATGAAGTTATGGGGGGATTTAAAGAAGTGGGAAGGATGAGAATAGGTAAAAAAAGTTAAATGTGAATAATATTATTTATGTGTGTTATGGAGGTAAAAGTAAGTTTGTTGACAAGAAAGACAAATACATATTTCGAGTGTTTATCAGATAGAATTAAATAAATTTTATTTAACAAAATTTGGAATGAAAAGGACATCGTGGGGAATGGTAAACATTTATTTAATATGTAATAATCTGAATATTTAAGTAAATAGAATATATATAAGTTGCTTTAAAATAAGTTAAGTATTCATTTATCTATTTAGTTAGTTAGTTGTTTGCTGACTTAATTTTTAGATGAATTTAAAGTGAAAATAGGTATGTTTTTAGTATGTGGATGGGTTTATTTTTAGAAATAATATTGTATGAAAGTGAAGTTGTGAAATAAAAGGCTCCTTCTGTTTTTAACAGGTGCCATGAGATCTTTTACATCCATCATAGCTACCACCAATTCAAGAAGATAGGACCTCAGTTTAACATATCATCTGAAGTATGACACACTTAGGAGTACAGCACCCCCCCCCCACACTGCAGTGTGGGAAATCCACCTAACTGGAGAGGGAGTAGAACTGCCAGACTTGTGCACCAAAGAAACTCTTTTTCAGGACAGAGACAGTGTTGCTTTTCATCTCAGCAATCCACAGTCAGCAGTGAAAATGATTACAGTGCATACTGGAGATTGCAGTCACTTGGAACCAAGACAATAACATTGCCTGTTAACAATAAACATCCACCCCAAATATCCACAAGCTGAACACTCGCCAAACCTTACCTGCACCTTTATATCCTATTGATAAGAATTATGAACACAATGAGAGAGAAGATACACTTTTAGCCAAAACTGAATATGTATGATTTAACAAACATAATATGGGCAAAACATCTGCAACATGATACAGGGACTGAATGAAATGCAACAAATGTCTAGGAGCTGTGTATTGTTGAATATCTCCCTCAAAGAATTCCAGGGTTTGTGGAAAATACCCTAGAATTCTTCTCTAACATTTAACAAATGTTAAATAAATACATGTTGTCATATGCACTTTCCAGGCCCACTAAGCTCATGTTGAAAATACTAGAAAGTCCATGACTCCTCCAGTATCTCTCCAAGGTTAGAATTCATTCAGTTTTTCTTAGCAGGAACAGAATCGGCACTGCCCATCCTCAGCCAATGGCTTGGCTGCCAGATGAAGTTTTTGCACTGATTTTGTCTAAGCATATTAAAGGGCATGATCCCACTGCAACTGAAATTACTCTACTTTCTGCCTTTTTGATAATGTATTCCATCAACACAGACTGCTAGTGTATATATATTGTCCTCACCTTTCCTCTAACATTGAATATGTGGCTTTACCATGATAGTATAACTTAATTTCCTGTCAAGTTTCAGGTTAAGGTCAGCATTTCTTTGTCTTTGCTGACAACTGTTTGGGAGATGTTCTGAAGCCTTCCGTGCAAAGGTATCTGAATTTTTGGAATATGCTCTTCATTTTCCATATCCCCAGAAAACTCATTATAAATGCAGGTATTCCCTTTGAAAACTGCCGCAATTGCTTGCTGAATGTATTATTAATCACCCCAGCATTACATGAACATTTCTATCAATACTGCAGGTCAGAAATAGACCTCCATGACAAGTACTCAGTTCCTTTTTCAACCTGAACTGTGGCCTATTTTGAATCCATGTGCTCATCTTCCTCTAGCGTATGCAAGAATCTCTTTTAAGAGG
This sequence comes from Protopterus annectens, assembly GCF_019279795.1. Taxonomy (NCBI): domain Eukaryota; kingdom Metazoa; phylum Chordata; order Ceratodontiformes; family Protopteridae; genus Protopterus; species Protopterus annectens. The sequence goes on from NC_056728.1 coordinate 1,056,371,963, forward strand.
TGAATGTTAATTGTATCTCACACAGAAACATCTAGATTTTTTAGGACACATTCACTAAGCAATTTAATGTCCCAACTCTCCAGCTGAGCAGCCAGTTGTCAGTCCCAAATCATGAGGTGGTGATCATCTGCCAGCTCAAAACGTCTTCAAACCTGAGTTACCAGATCATATATTCTCAGGTTTGTTTGCATTTTTACAAAGTTATCTACCAACCATTGGCCTAGTGTTCTTTTGAATGCTGTAATCATCTGAGTATGCATGTGATCTAGCATTGTGCTCCTTACTGACAAGTCACGACAAGCTGAGAATCTATTACCAATTAATCTCTCCAGTTCGGAATAGGCATGCCATTCTTCCAGTCTCCCCACAACAGGCATCTGCATCATCTACCAACTGACCAATGAAGTTTCTCAAGAGGATTACAGAGTTGTCAGGCCTATAAAGCCTTGCTCTAACAGTCTCAGCTGCATACTCACAAGCACCAGAGATTTCCATTCTGCTGATTAGAACTTCACTGAAATAACTGTCTGATTTACTGGCAAAATCCATAACTGTATGGCACTCAGCCAGTATTCGCACATCCATTTTATGCATCTCAAATGTACTAGAGACAGACTAATGCTATAATTAGCAACTACACCAGCAGAGGTATGATATTCTGCATTGTAAACGCTAGTTTGCATTAGTAGCATTTACACCATCCTTATCTGTCCTATATCTGATTGATATTTGACTGGTATTGCACCTATCCCATGTCTTTCACCTTGCAGTCAATAAGCCTATATGCCAGCCCAGCACAACATTTTTGACATGAGCCAAACAGGACTACAAGGATTACCCAGTGAGTTGATACACATTATTGGACATCACTCCCATACCTGGTTCTAAGAATGGGTGCTAGAGCCTCTTTTCTACCATAGACTGCCTGATTCTTTAAATGAACTAGTCTATTATACAAACATTTATTTTGTATAATCAGCAGATGACTCACTATACTCCCATTATGTATATAAACCTTAAAACACTGACCCAACATACCTAAAACAGACCATGAAACTCTTGACCTTCAAGCCCTTGCTAGCACAACACCTAAACCACATTTGGTTGCGCATATGTTCTTCACCTGGGTAACTCCATTTTCTTTTGTCAGGTCATACCCTCATCCCTTTATAACCTCTGTTCTCATCTATAAAACAAGCCTTTCTATCACGTTTCTTCAATTTCCTTCATCCCTTTCTGTCCCACTATACATTTTACTTTCTTTCTGACCTTCGCATTTTATCCATCTTCTTCAAGTACTCTCCATCACCATCTTATAATTAGTTTCTATGTAGTATCCCCCCACTGTCTTTGACTCATCAGCTGTACAATGTCTCTCTCTATCTTCTATCTTTAGCAATGATATACTTACTGACTAATGTTTCACACTACTTTATTCAATTTTATTTATTCCTAATATCTCTTTTGAAACACTCCTTACCTGCATCTTATAACTCTTATCTAATGTCTGCTTGCCACATATATTGCACATGAAGGATTTGCATAATAAATGTTTTATGCTTGGAATTTAAAATCATATAAAATGTCACCACAGAAGAAATACTTGTTTTAATTTAGTTATTATCACTACAGAACAATTAACAGTTTGTGTCTAGATGTCTAAAGAATTATCTATATAGTACATCTTTGTAAAAAATGTTTCTTAAATGAATCTGCTGGATCTTTTCTCCCTGGGCCTTCACTGAAAATGGCCTTTGACTAGTTGGACTTTTCCTGTCAATAAAGACAAATAAACAAGCAAACAATTAAATAAATAAAATGGTGATCAAATCTTAGATTGCTCCCTGTATAGCCCCTTTGCTGAAACAAGACTTACATCTTGTGCTTCACTTCCCTCCTGAAAGTGAATTTCTTCACTTCCATTTCTTTTCAAACATTTATCTATTCATTTTTCACTGGTGATCCCATCATAATCCTCTGTATAAGATATATACATAATCTTTATCACATATATATATATATATATATATATATATATATATATATATATATAGGTGTGTGTATGTATACGCGTAGAGAGATACTCAAATATAGTGCATGGAACAATAGAGTCATGATTTTTAATAGTGGAAAAAAGGGCAACTTTATTAGGCAAGGCAACTTTCTTAAATAAAAAGGAGCTTACAGTTTTAAGCATCTATTTTATTCTGTCAAGATCAGGTCTCATGCTTCAGCATTCATAGGAGCAGGTGAACACTATCCCAAGCATTTTCACAGTTTTAACATCTGTAATGCATTACTCTGACACATAAAAAAAAGCTGTTCATTCATGGGTCGAATACTTAGATTCTGGCTATTGTATGTGTGGTGGCACTGAGTGATTTGCAGTTTTCAAAGTGCATCTACCCTGCGATTCTTAGTAACACATTCTGGAAGCTAAAACATTATGTATTACAAAGTATGACTGGTCTCTCTGATCATAACTCACTACTAGTATGTTCTCAAAATGAATATCTTGACATCCAAGTCTCAAGCACATAAGCTGATCTTCATAGAACTTTCTGATATTCTGAGACTCATTAGTGCGAGTCCCAGGAAAGCAAGAATGTATGTTTGAAAATGTAGACTTAACATATACTAAGACCGAGACTCCTATTTCTCAGAGTATTCCCTTTTTTCTGCAGTATGATGATCTCAGAATTTCAGAATTAGTATATGTAAGTTCAGAGGATGTGGAGGATGGCAACCTTAAAGGAGAACAGCGCTGTTCTTGACTTCTCTCTCTCTCTCTCTCTCTCTATATATATATATATATATATATATATATATATATATATATATTTGCATTTGTAATTCTGGGGATTACACTTAGGAGTCTCAGAATTACAACAGGGAGATCTGTTTGGTAAATGGGGTGAGATGGCTGAGTAAGGGGAGAATGGTATAGCTGAGAGGCCCTGGTCCATTACCCTGCCTAGGGCCCAATTTGACCATGATCTTGTCTGCTTAATAGAATGTCCACTGAGGAAAAAATATCACTAAAGGTTCTGGGTGGGACTATTCATAACTCATATTCAACATTTAGATAAACATGAATAACTAAGAAATGGTCTGCACTGAGTAAACTTTATTGAGTTAAATTGTATATTTTATTGTAGTGTTTTCCTCAGAGCTCTGCCCATTAGAACATCACTATATATTTTTTATTCTCATTGTTTGGGGCGTTTCTTCACTGGGGTCTCCAATAAAATTAAAATTTTCTTGCCCAGTTGTTGTATCCCTGTCAAAGTAAGTAAGTAAGTAAGTAAATAAATAAATAAATAAGTAAATATATAATAAATAAATATTTTTAAATCATGTTTACCACTTGCACTCAGGGTGTCATTATCTTACTGTGATCAGTCAGCCCATTCATTCCCTGAAGGGTGAGAGTTGATCATAGAGCCCTTCTTTCAGCCAACATTATTTATTTTAATTTGATCCTTAATTCCAGCCCTTAGTATCTAATGTGGCTGCTGATATCACTGCCAAGACCTGCAATGCAGTCCCTTGCATGTGCCTGTCCTTCCTACCTACTAATAAGGGCTACAATCGATAGGTTCTAGACCAAGCCATGTGTCTGGTTACATCTGTATCACCTGCAGACCTTTAGTTGTATTTTGTGATGTAGCTAATAGAGCACAGGTTCCTCTCACCAGGGTAGGAAGGCCAGCAGTCGACGCTTTATCCTATGCCAGACAGATGGGTAAGCTAAGTAATCTTTGGCAAATTCATTTAGACTACTATTGGATCTTATTTCCTTGCTTCTGATATGTATTTATGTCACCCACTAATAAATTTACCTTCTTTGCTTCTGTTTAAACTAGAAATGTGTAATATATTCACTTAATTTGTTGCAGATCATATCAAGAATATATATCACTATCTCTCCCTTCATAAAAATGAATGGCTTAGGTTTAGAAACATTTATCTTTAGTGCAGCTTAATTTGTTCACAAACTAGTTTACAGCCTACTATGTTCTTCCTTAGCAACTACTATACAATGAATCCTCTTTAGTATTCTAAAATGCTGACAATTATTGGATAGAGCAATCAGCAGGGCCATAGTAAATCAAGCATTACAACCAGTGAATGTGCCACTAACTCATACCTTCCAGCTGTACCTCTTAATCCTTCTTAAAATATGTGACTTTTGGAGAATGTGTGGTAAAATACACTTAATAAATAATTACAATAATTGGAGGTTTAGACTTCTTTTACTTCAGAAAATGCATATTAATTCACATTCTCATATTCTGCCAATGCCTCAAGTTAATAGTACTAAAAGTGTTCCTTAATGTCCCTGATTATTTCATAATGTGTCCTTGCTTCTGTCTAGATCTGTCCCTGATTTGTTGAGAGCTATGCACTAAATATAATAATGATTGCTACTCCTCGGAACCTCAAGCCAGCCAATGTACACAGATACAGAACTCTGTAAAAAACAGTAAAATAACAAACAAAAATGTCACAGATGATCATTATCGCCTTCCATACAGTTAGACAAAAGGAAATAAGTACAGTCTCTTGTCACTAAACTGACTAGAAAGCATTAACAAACTGAAAATGAAATGTAAGAACCTCAAATAAATACTTAAAAATGCCAAATACTAATTCTGAGAATTCAGAACAGTGCCACAACAGAATATATATTAATAAAAACAGCACAGTACACCAAAATAAATCCCGGAGGTGCATGTACCCCATCTGGTATGCCTATTCCATTAATTACCTAAAAGTATCTGGGGATACTGCTACAGCAAAACAAAAAGCAATGCTCAAATACTCAAATCTGGAATCCCCTGTGGTTCTGAACTAATTTATCTCCTGTCATTCCTGATACTTCCTATTTTCTCTATACTGTTAAATCAAACCTTAACCTTTAATAAAGTCATGGGTAGATGAAATGCTTTCCCATCAAAATGGTTTTTGCAAGTTTCACATCTATTAGCCACAGATGTTAGAAAATCAATTAACCATTAATACACTGCTGCCAGGACTTGAATATGTACTCACACTTCTCAGAAATATTAACTAAACAGATATAGTAACCTTCTACAAAGAGCAGAGAACATATTTCAAAGGTTTATTTACTTGTCACACTACAGAGAATAGCATTGCTTTGCCATCTATAATGCTTAGCACTTACTTCTCAGAGCTAGGGCAATGTATCTGCTGAATACACTGACATATAGACTATTTCACAAGATGCATTATCATCTCTGAGGCAGCCTTCTATAAAATTATTCCTTCAAATTGAATCATGTTGCCTTGCCTCAAAAGTTTCTTAATGCTACAGATCTGCTTTCATTCAGTCTTTGAAAGCATATCTTAACTTTAATTTCATAATCTAAGTTTTTTAATCAACCTGGCTAATCCAGCTAAATTTCTACCTACCTAGACAAGGGACAATGCATACATGGACTATGGTTGTTGGCAGAATAAAACATTGTAAATAAGTATATGTCAGTTGTTATCTAATGGTAGTCAATGCATTACTGAAGTAGAACAATAACATTAATTAAAAAATAGACATTCCCAACTCACTGTGAATGCTGAAATATGCTGTTTGCATGAAGATGTAATTTATCTTAATTGCCATGTATAACAGTTTTCCTGAAGTGCTATGATTAACTTGCATTTTTCTAACTATACTTTTTGGCTAATCATGATCCTTTTTGTAAAATTGTATATGTATATCTTTTGAAAAATCGTGTGTCTTTTCTGCCTGCTTGTTACCTCTGGGTCCAGGTTATGTCTGAAAATGGTATTTGGATAAGTTAAATTACCCATATAAAGGTAATGTAAATAAAAATAGAAAATAGAAAATAAGAATAGAATGTAATCAGTTTCCACAATTAAATTATAATTTACCTGTGTCATGTATGACAATAAAGATAATAGATAATATAAAAGTAATGAAAATTAAAGTTTAGTATTACATTTAAATTTACAAGCAATATATTAAACCTTCTTATGTTTGTACTGTAAAGAATAAGAATATACAACTTAGCAGATAAAAAAGTACATAAAATTATACAAGAGTAACCTAATTGCAAAATAGCCATCATGAACAAGGCATGCCAGCTGTGGGAAAACCAAGCATTACTCACATCCAGTCCTGGAGCTGTTGTCAAATTCTAAGTCCTAGAGAGGTCCTGGAGAAAATCAACATTTCACTTTGTTAATACTACATCTGAGGTAACAGTTACCAAAAAAACTTAAATAAAATTCAACCTTGTAAAGGATTACTGAGTTCCACACAGCCATATTACTTTTAGAGCTATATGTTGTAGTAAGGAATAGTTTTCTCTATATTTTTTAGTATTCTAGCATCTACCAGTAAATAAGGTGAGTGAAAATCTGATGCATCTATTTCCCAACTTTTGAATATTCTTCCACATAAAATAAGAAACATTACTAAAAGATATTAATTTAAAATCCTTGTCACCAAACATCTACAGACTGATTGGATGTAATATTCAAATTATAGGGTTAATGATGAAATATTTCTCATCAATAACTATTCTTGATTCAGACATTTAAATTCATTAGTTTTTCATATTCTACAGTATATACCATCTTCTTTTACCTTTTATACTATTCATCTCTATTTTATACGGATGTACTTTACAACTTGAAGTTTCCAAAAATTTGAACTGCAAATGTTCAGGACCATAAGATCGAAGTTTTGAAACCTTGAATTTTTTGTAATAAAAATCATTTTTTTATGTTTTTGCAGGGGGGCAAGCCCGCCTGCACCCCCCCACATCCCCTCCTAAATACATATACCAACTCTGAGATTGCACTACATTGAGGAAAAAGGTAAATTTCCCATTCTGTACTGTATGGCAATCTGCATTCAAAATGTTCAGAGTTTTAAAACTTCAGTCTTATGGTCTTAAACATTTGCAGCTCAAAGTTTTGAAACTTTGAGCTTGTGAAGGGAATCAAGAAAACAAAACAAAAAAAACCAAACAAAAAAAAAAACAAACAAAACAAACAAAAAAAAAAATATATATATATAGATATATATATATATATATATATATATATATATATATATATATATATATACGCACACACACGTGTATTTGTATGTGTTATGCCTTTATACTAGTCAATTATTCTTATTACATGTACTCTTCCCCATTCTAAAATGCTAACGCATTCTTATTATTAATTTTTAATATTCATTTTATTACTATATGATACATGTCCTACAATACCTGTCACTTCCTAATTTTAATCCTTTCCCCTATCATTAATACCCTCTCCATCTCCCTCCTCCTCTTTAAATATTAAATATCTTAACACTGCTTTGTAACTATTCTTTCTCCATTCTATCATTAATTTTGTCATGTTATGTTTTATTATGCATTATTTTCTGTTTTTTATTCATTCTTTTCTTTTATTGTTACAATGTCGAATTTTGTGGAGCTTTTCTTTTTAGATATCTACTGAAAAGGGGCATTGTACCACCTATATGGACCATTCTGGTAATAAACAAATAAGTAATATATTACTAGTAAGATTATAATAGTATAATAATCTGCCAATGGGCAATACATATAATAGTTAATAATTGTAATGTATTATAACCTCAAGAATGCAAAATGTCTTTATGTTCTTATAAATCAGATAGGCTGAATGAGAAGTAAATTATATATATATATATATATATATATATATATATATATATATATATATATATATTATTCTGTCAAAGCTCCTCACTAAATATATTAGAAGAAAGGATCATCATACACTAGTTCTGAGACAACAATGTAAGTGTGCTGTTTTGGTAGGTCATTGAAGAAACTTATATCAAGTTAGTTCTTTCCAGGTGTAAAAATGAATCATTTCTGCAAAGACAGCAACTCATTTTCCTTGACTGTACAATTGAAATATTTTTCATGGCATCAGAGAAATGAAAACACCCCTTTAGCAATAATTAATTTCTTAGCAAAAATATATTCCTGCTAAGTTTCAGAATTTATGTATAATACCCAAAACATTTAGACATATGTATGGATTAGTGCTTCCAGTTTGTGAGCTGACTTGAATACATATTTTTCATAGTGTATCTGTCACATAGCAGGATACCTTGAGAATAAAGAAGCAGGGTCTTCCCAACTCATAAACATTTACAGACAAATCTCAAATAATTCTTACCACTGAGCATTTCTAGGAAAAAGAACATTTTGATTACACTCCTTTTATGATTTTTTTGGCTATATTTTTATCTAATGTATTGGTCCATTAAAAAGTGATTTATTGCAAAAAAAAAAAAAAAAAATAGAAATCTTCTTACAAGACAAACTACAGTTTTGAAGACCAGCAAGAAACATTACCAGTCTGCAGTTTTAGGAAAGCATATCATTACAATTTGTAGATTTAGGATGAAATTTAAGAAGACTTGTGTGTAGCTGTATCAGGTGCTTCTGGCTAAACATAAGCAAGTTTGGCCAACAGTTATTCAGCAGACAGTTGTCACTATGCACAGACATTCCTTCAATGGTACTTTTAAATAAGATATCACATGATCACAGATAAGTTAATGTGCATCATATTGAAGACCAGGGAAACTCAGACTTTAAAAATTGTGCATCATAAGCATACGATATCTGTTCCTAAGTGCAGTGCTGAGCAGCATGGATGGCTCAATGTATTTCACTTCCGAATGACCAGCAAAACAAATGGACATCTAGATGATAGTCCTATAATGTGCAAGCAGATGTACTGTCAATCTAAAGTGAACACAATAAATTATTCTTAAATCTATAATTTACAATGCTCTAATAGTGCTGCATTCAGAGCTACTCAACAAATGCTACATTTAAGCTAAATCTATATTGCACCAGGTTGCTGACGTAACTCATCAGAGAGTCAACAATAGCTGCACTTTATTGTCTTTCAGATTATTGTGGTTTGGAAAAATGCCTAATTAAATATTCATGGAAGTGCTGATCAGAGCCCTATTGTTAATGTCACAAGGTTGCTGAGCATAAAGGAGGTGGCTCACTATGTGCTAGCACCATGTGGCTTGGCTCGTGTCTAGAATCCTGGCCTACAGAGATTTCAGTGTAACAGTGGACACACAGAACACTGCATTCAAACTTCTAAACACACTAAAACCATATGCTTCCAATATCACAGTCCAAAATATAGCAAAACACTACAGATATTTTTGCAGGGGTTGTACCCCCATGCTCCACCCGATGTGGAGATTCTGACTTCACGTCCTTCCCTCTCCTATATTATACATCCATACATGCATACACACATATACATTTCTAATGAGGTGGCACATCTCTAAAAAAAAAAAGTTCTTGTTTCCTCTCTTTTCTGCACTTATGACAATGCAAGCTATGTCATACTGAAACAGCAACAAAATGAAATGGAGATCTACCATAAATAAAGTTTGAAAAAAATCAGTAAGAGACCATGTGATAAATAGTAGTGCCTCGGCTACCAAACTGAGATATTTTTGTGATATTATGATGTTATGTATTTGTCTGGCAGTTGGCTTAGAGGATTAAGGAGTCATTAACAAACTGTTTTCTGTGGTCCAGTGGCACAAGGTTTGATTCCCTCTGCCTCTATTGCCTAATTGTGTGACTCTGAGCAAGTCAGTTAACCAGACACTGCTCCCAGACTTAGTCTGAAAATAGTCTATGGAGATGAATGCTCTACCCCTGGAAAACAAATGCAAACAAAGAAATACATTCCTGTTGTTGCATTCTTCTTCTTGATTTGTAATATTCCTAATTATGTTCTTACTTAACTTTTCCATTACTAAAATTCATTTATTTTCTTTCTCAGACATTCAGTCATGCAGATATATGAAAGACACCCGTGCCATCCACTAGGGTACTGAGGTCATTTATATTAGCCTTTATTTCACCTAACTTGGTGAGTTAATGAAGGCAGCATTGACAGAATGCAATATTTATTTGACATCACCAGATGTGCTCAGTTTTTAATATCTGTAAGGTCATGATTTTTTTCACTGGTGGATTGTTAGAGATAGAATATGACTGAGTCTTTAAGTCGGTATCAGAACAAGAACTTTAAATCATATACTTGAAAAGTTAGACCTCTGTCATCTGCATACACGATCTTAAGTGTTTTAGAATATTTCACATGCATGTACATGAAGAGAGTTACAATATCTGAAATTGTCAAATCTAGATTTCATGTGAATTCTGATTTCTAATTTGTAAGAAGCAAAAATATTACTTATTTTTTTAAGTTTACACTACATTGAAAATATAAATGCGATGGCAGGAATGCTTTAACCAGTTGCTATAAATTTCCTTAAGGCTCTATGATCAGCACAAAGGGAATTATTTGTACTCCATTAATAATGATATTTTACAAGCTTTTAAAGTTATTGAAGACTGTGGGGATGAGGTGATATGTTCCCATTATTTGAAACAAATGTGAATGCAATAAGAAAACAACTTTTTTACTATTTTAAGATGTGCATTTAGATGAAATCCACATAGGGGACAAGGCGTTCTTATTTTGCTGATGTGACAATTCCACCGTCTGTGATTTCTTTTTACAATTTGCACAACACTGTTTCTCTTTGTTTCACTTCTCAGCAGAATGTGCTTAGAAGTTCCCAGATCATTCCTTCCAATGTGGAAAAAAACTTTCTGGGAAAGTTATTGCTGTCAGAACACCGCCCTTTTCCTGACACAAGATTCTGTTTTAAGTCCCATATAGAATTATTACTGTCCTTATATTTGTGAAAAGTAATTTTAAATGTTTTAGAACACCATGCAATATAAACCCTAGATTCTTAGCCCTTCTCATTCATTATTTTTTCCCAAAGGACAGTATTTGAACATCAGCTCAAAACACACTTTGGACTCACAGGATTTCCAGTACAAAGGATTTGGAGCTATATAACTTATTTTTCCAAAGATCCACTTTACAAGATTTTTCCTAACACATTCCTTCCTGCAGTACTCTTGAGTGCATAATTCTACTTAATACCAATGTTGGAAATTCATTAATATACCACATTGTTAGAGGCAATCTGTTGTGTTTGTCACAGTACCATTGTTTTCCATGTGACTTTTGCTTTACTCTTAGAGTTCAGCTTCTTTTTAATTATCTGATTTAGCTGTGGCAGGCAGAATCTTTAAGACTCTATTCAGAACAACTTAACAGGCAACAATTAAAACTCAGGCAAAGATTTTCTTAGTAAATCCAAAAGGCATACACAGATTTGGAGTACCAACCAACTTTAATCCTGGTACCTCGGCATTTCGCCTTCAAGGGATATCAACATATCAGATTCTAAAGCTTAACTATACTAAACAATTAAACAATTTTGTTTCATATTTGTCTGTACATCCATGGGCGCCAGAACCATACAGCGAGGGGGGAGGGCAACCTCCTCCACTTTTTCAGATCATCCATAGCTCCCAACTGTCCCATATTACAAATTATTTTCATTTTTGTGCCTTCCAACCATCTGCGATGACATCAGCTCATCAGTTGAGCTCGCAGCACGTATTTCTGGGTTTCTGGCTGTTTTTTTTGCGAGCAGGAACGGACAGGATTTATTTTTGGAAGCTGCCTGCTGCTGGAGGATGGAGGAGTCTTTCAGAGTGAGTAATCTGCTGCCGGAGGAGTCTGGACTGTATTTGCAGAGTGTGTGTGTGTGTGTGTGTGTGTGTGTGTGTGTGTGTGTGTGTGTGTGTGTGTGTGTGTGTGTGTGTGTGTGTGTGTGTGTGTGGTGGTAGAGTGCTAAGGGACAGCTGTTCCTCTCTCTAACAGTTCACATCTGTGGGATTGTCAATGTTCCCTAACTCTGGAAGCATTATGAAACAATATAACATCGCAGGTCATATCACTCTTCATTGCTGCCTGCATTCTGACACACTGGACTGTTTTGACTGTGTTCTAGTTGCCAGACATGAAACACTAATGCTTCGGAATAAAAAATGCACAAGCCAGGGCTGCTGGTTAGCACATCTTTGCTGAATAAGGAACATTGCAAAAGACATATGACACAGGGATGCATGTGCTCATAAGTGCATGAGTGTCCCATGCACATACGCAGCAGTAGTTTACTCTTTTATTTATATTTCTGGGAAAGAAGTGCCTTTGTTAACATTAAGAAGGAGCAATATAGATGTATAATGTTTGTATATAATTCTGTTTATAGACTGTAAGTAATGAAAGTATATTATGTCAGTATCTATAGAAATGAATAGAGTGGGTATTGAAAATGGATAGTGGGTGGATTTTACAAAAGGTGGCAATGTTATTTTATCTAAATTAAAATATTTGAGTCCCAGTTTATTTTATCTGATAATTCCTTTCTCATCAATTAAATTTCAACATGTGTCTTCCTGAGGACACAGGATAGCTCCTCTGGAGCATTAGAAAGTGGTACTTTAGCATCTAATGATTTGTAAGGTAAGCTGAAGTTAAGAGTTCAAAATGTTTAACAGCATTACCATTACCAGTAACAGGTCTCTGGACAGTGGTGTGTAACTGGATCATTCATTAAACTGATGGTATGGCATTGGCCATCCATCATCCTAGCTGAAAGGCTGGACTCAGTCACTGGCCTTGGTATCTAGTATTGGTTATTTGGCCTTCTGTCGTGAAGATAGGAATCTGTAATTCTCTTTAGGAAGGAGTTATTTGGTTTAGGGAATGTCAATAGCCTAGCAACATGTTTCATGCCATAAGGATAGTTTGTGATTCTTATTAAGTTTACATATTGCCTCCACATGTCTAAAATGGTATACATAAAAAACAGTTTGGTCTGTATCCAGGTCTAGCAGCTTTTATTAGTTCTACAGTTGCTTCCTAACATATGTTAAGGCATAGCAGGGGTGTAGAAGTAAACTGTTATCATGGAAATGTTCTGAATAGGACAGTTTTGTCATTATTGGTGCATGCATTTTGCTTCATTGCCTACTGGAAAAATGTTCAAACAATAAATTTACAATGCAGTTGTGTGTGGACGTAGACCTTTATGATGGAAATGTTTTGAACAGGGCAGTTTTGTCATTATTGGTTAATGCATTTTTGTTTCATTGCTTTCTGGAAAAATGTTTAAAAAATAAATTTAAAATGCGCTATAACTTAAGTCTAACAAGTGTGCTGTATTACAATCAGGAAGGTGAATCAAGGAATGTATACGTGTATGCATGGCCCTAAAAATGTGTTTGAAAACAGCTCAGAGGAAAGTGTGAAAGGCTCAAAATCACGGTCAAATTTTAAGCTTTACTCCTGTTACCAAAGCAATGGATGAAAGTAAAACAGTTCACACCACATTACCTTGACCTGGCCAAGCCTTTTGACACAATCCCCTACTCAGGTGTAGTACAAAAGATGAATAATGTAGGAGCAAACACTTACATCACCAGCTGCATTGCCAACTTGGCTCACAGGATGCAGGAGATCAAAACAGGGGAAGAGGCCAGTAACCAATGGACTCCCGCAGGGTTTGGTGCTGAGTCTTTTTCTGTTTGGCATCTACATCTCAAAAGTAAAAGGAAATATCAAATAGCTTTGGCCAGCTAAGTTCGAGATGACTGCAAGCTAGGAGAAGTTATTGAATCCCCAAATGACTTAACCATCATGCAGGAAGGTATGTCCTAAATAATAACTGGTGTCAAAATCATGACAATGCTCTCTGAGAACTGATCCAATTATTTGGCATTGGGGAACTTGTGTGTATGGTGACATAACTTTTGACCAACATGTGCCCAGAGTCATAAGAAAGCCTTTCTATATTGCACAGCATATAAACAAATTGATTGTGGCTAGATCTATAGATGTGGTTGTCCACCTTTACAAAGCTCTCATTATGTCAATCATTTTGTATAATGCCCACTTTGGCATGTATCTGATCAGCCCCATGCAACAATTGGAATACCTTCAGAGATACCTTACTAAAAGGATACAAGTCCTAAACAATAAGTCTTGCATGGACCACCTCAAAGATTTATTACTATACTCAGTATCCTACAGAGTGCTTAGTGGTGACATGTCTGGCATACAAAGCATTCTCTGACATAATACAGATGGACCTACTGAACATCATCAAGTCAAATGGCATCAGAAATACTCAGTCCAGGTATCTAAACTGAATGTTGTGGAGATATGGATATATATCACAGAGGCTACCACTGTTCTGGAACAGACTATCCATAAAAATAAAGCAAAGCTCATCCATCCATATTCAAATGCAACTTGGATTTAAGGATGGGTAATAGAAAATGTACTCCAGGATTTCCCCTCATGCCACTAATGGATAGAGGCAGTTCCTAAATGCTGCAACCCTTACATGGCCCCGTCAAATTATCTGTGGTATGATCACAGTTGTTCTCACCAGGGCTAATATACAATTATCAGCCATGGGGATAGATAAGACCAATCAGAAAATGTTAATTCAAGCACCAAAGGGGAATTGGCTAAGCTTAAAATCTCCTCCAAGTGAACCTATGTTGTGGTAGTAAATAGTTATTAAAAAAATACCCTTTTTAGTTCACTACATGCCCCTGTCACCCCCCCCCCCCAGTTTTTAACAGCTTCAGGTGCCTATGTGTACATCCCATTTTTAAAGTGACCAGTGCACAACATACATAAACACATCCCTTAGTCATGAAAAACTACTACATTTCCCATAGAACTTCAGCAACAGCAAAATTGCAACAAAATTACAATGAATTATGCAGCAACAACATCATCAAAAAATTCAATCAAGTTTACATAAAAAATACAACAACACCTTCTCATAATGTGAGTATGTGTTCATATGAAATACACATACACACACACACACACACACACACACACACACACACACACACACACACACACACACACACACACACACACACATATATACATATATGGACATATTATCAATTAAATTTTGTCAAAAATGTAACAACCCCTCCTGATTTAATCCATGTGGGACCAAGGTTCCAAAATTAAAAATGAAAGTAGTCTCCAGCTGATTTAACTTATTAGCAAACAGAGTACCACTACCACAGCTGCCAGATGGTTGGGCTAATACACTAAAAAACAGGGAATCATAATTTCCTGAATGGGCTTCAATAAAATGTTCTGCCACATTTTCCAAAGTTTGTGGCCAGATAGAAGATTAACCCAGCCACTGGGGATGCACAAGCCAGTGCATTTCTTTGTGCCGGTCCCAAGCCCGGATAAATGGGGAGGGTTGCGTCAGGAAGGGCATCCGGCGTAAAACTTTGCCTAAACATTTCATGCAGTCACCAAGAAAAATTTTTATACCGGATCGGTCGAGGCCCGGGTTAACAACGACCGCCACCAGTACTGTTAGCCTACAGGGTGCTGGCGGAAATTGGGCTACTGTTGGCCGAAGGAGGAGAAGAGGCGGAAGACATGGCCGAAGGCAGGAGGAGAGAAGAAAGGGTAGGACTGTGGTAGTGAAGGTTGGAACTTTGAATGTTGGCAGTATGACTGGTATATGGAGAAAGCTAGCTGATATGATGGACAGAAGGAAGGTTGGTATATTGTGTGTGCAAGAGACCAGATGGCAGGGGAGTAAGGCTAGGTGTATCAGAGGCGGGTTCAAATTGTTTTATCATGGTGTGGATGGGAGGAGAAATGGCGTAGGTGTTATTCTGAAGGAACAATATGCTGAGAGTGTTTTGTAGGTGAAAAGAGTGTCGGATAGAGTGATGTTTATGAAGCTGGAAATTGATGGTGTAATGATGAATGTTGTTAGTGCATATGCTCCACAAGTTGGGTGTGCAATGGATGAGAGAGAAAATTTTTGGAGTGAATTGGATGAAGTGGTGATGACTGTACCCAAGGGTGAGAGAGTGGTGACTGGAGCAGATTTCAATGGGCATGTTGGTGAAGGGAACAGAGGGGATGAGGAAGTGATGGGTAGGTATGGTGTTAAGCAAAGGAATGCAGAAGGTCAGATGGTAGTGGATTTTGAGAAAAGGATGCACATGGCTGTGGTGAATACGTATTTTAACAAGAGGGAGGAGCATAGGGTGACATACAAGAGTGGAGGAAGATGCACACAGGTGGATTATATCTTATGTAGGAGGGCCAGTTTGAAGGAGACTGGAGACTGTAAAGTGCTGACCGGAGAAAGTGTCGTTAGGCAGCACGTTGGTTATCAAGAAGAGGAGGAGGAGTGTGAGGGCAGCACCAAGGATCAAGTGATGGAAATTGAAAAAGGGTAATTGTGAGGTGGAGTTCAGGGATGAGTTAAGGCAGGCACTGGGTGGCAGTGAAGAGTTACCAAATAGCTGGGTAACTACAGCAGAGCTAGTAAGGGAGATGGCTAGAAAGGTGCTTGGTATCACATCTGGACAGAGGATGGACAACAAGGAGACATGGTGGTGGAATGAGGAAGTACAGGAGAGTATAAAGAGAAAGAGGTTGGCAAAGAAGAAGTGGGATTGTCAGAGAGATGAAGAAAGTAGACAGGAGTATAAGGAGATGAGGTGTATGGCAAAGAGAGAGGTGGCGAAGGCTAAGGATAAGGCATATGAAGAGTTGTATGAAAGGTTGGACACTAAGTAGGGAGAAAAGAACCTGTACCGATTGGCTAGACACAGGGACCAAGCTAGGAAAGATGTGCAGCAGGTAAAGATGATAAAGAATAATGAGGGAAACATACTCACAAGCGAGAAGAGTGTGTTGAGCAGATGGAAAGAGTACTTAGAGGGGTTGATGAATGAAGAGAATGAGAGGGAAAGAAGGTTGGATGATTTAGAGATAGTAAATCATGAAGTACAATGGATTAGCAAGGAGGAATTAAGGATAGCTATGAAGAGAATGAAGAATGGAAAGGCTGTTGGTCCAGATGACATACCTGTGGAAGCATGGAGGTGTTTAGGTGAAATGGCAGTGGAGTTTTTAACCAGATTGTTTAATGAAATCTTGGAAAGTGAGAGGATGCCTGAGAAATGGAGAAAAAGTGTTTTGGTACCGATTTTTAAGAATAAGGGTGATGTGCAGAGCTGTATTAACTACAGAGGGATAAAATTGATCAGTCACAGCATGAAGTTATGGGAAAGAGTAGTGGAAGCAAGGTTAAGAAGGGACGTGATGATTAGTGATCAGCAGTATGGTTTCATGCCAGGAAAGAGCACTACAGATGCAATGTTTGCTCTAAGAGTGTTGATGGAGAAGTACAGAGAATGTCGGAAGGAGTTGCATTGTATTTTTGTAGACTTAGAGAAAGCATATGACAGGGTGCCTAGAGAGGAGTTGTGGTATTGTATGAGGATATTGTACAGGACATGTACGAGGGTAGTGTGACAGCGGTGAGATCTGCGGTGAGAATGATGGATGCGTTTAAGGTGGAGGTGGGGTTACATCAAGGATCAGCTCTGAGCCCTTTCGTATTTGCAATGGTGATGGACAGGTTGACAGATGAGATCAGACAGGAGTCTCCGTGGACTATGATGTTTGCAGATGACATTGTGATCTGTAGTGAGAGTAGGGAACAGGTGGAGGAGACCCTGGAGAGATGGAGATATGCTCTAGACAGAAGAGGAATGAAGGTCAGCAGGACTAAGACAGAATATATGTGTGTGAATGAGAGGGAGGACAGAGGAATGGTGATGATGCAAGGAGTAGAGGTGGTGAAGGTGGATGAGTTTAAATACATGGGATCAATAGTTCAGAGTAACAGTGAGTGT
Organism: Protopterus annectens; assembly: GCF_019279795.1. Taxonomy (NCBI): domain Eukaryota; kingdom Metazoa; phylum Chordata; order Ceratodontiformes; family Protopteridae; genus Protopterus; species Protopterus annectens. The sequence goes on from NC_056728.1 coordinate 1,056,389,695, forward strand.
AGAAGAGAGGTGAAGAAGAGAGTACAGGCAGGATGGAGTGGGTGGAGAAGAGTGTCAGGAGCGATTTGTAACAGGGAAGGTCTACAAGACGGTAGTGAGACCAGCTATGTTATATGGATTGGAGACAGTGGCATTGACAAAAAGGCAGGAGTTTGAGCTGGATGTGGCAGAGTTAAAGATGTTAAGATTTGCACTGGGTTGACGAGGGTGGACAGGATTAGGAATAAGTATATTAGAGGGTCAGCCCAGGTTGGAAGGTTTGGAGACAAAGCCAGAGAGGCACGATTACGTTGGTTTGGACATGTGCTGAGGAGGGATGCTGAGTATATTGGGAAAAAGATGCTAAGGATGAAGCTACCAGGTAACAGGAAAAGAGGAAGGCCTAAGATAAGGTTTATGGATGTGATGAGAAAGGACATGCAGGTGGTTGTTGTGACTGAGCAAGATGCAGAGGACAGGAAGAAATGGAAACAGGTGATCTGCTGTGGCAACCCCTAATGGGAACAGCCGAAAGAAGATGATGATGATGTGGCCAGATAGGAGATTATATTTTAGGGTAGCAGTCAAGGGTGGCAACTGGGTTATTATGGACAAAGCTGGCAACCAGAACATGGTAAATGAACTTCTGTGTGACAACAGAATTTATGTTAAGCTCCCTTACAACCCTCTTGCATGATTTTAAATTGAGTTAAGTGAACTATTAGAGAAGGAGAAAGACTGGGGTTCCTTTCATCAGTTTTTCATGACTAAGGGATGTGTTTATATATAATGTGCACTGCTCACTTTAAAAGTGGGATGTATAGACAAATTTTGAAACATAATTGTTGAATTGTTTAATTGTTTAGTATATTTAAGCTTTAGAATTTGATATGTTGATATCCCTTGAAGGCGAAATGCCGAGGTACCAGGATTAAAGCTGGTTGGTACTCCAAATCTGTGTATGTCTTTTGGATTTAATAGGTTTTTGTGTTTTTTCTTTGGTTTAGATAAAGATTTTCTTAATATCAGTAGGGAAAACAGAGCAGGCAGACCACTTTTCATATATTTTCATTCTGGTTATCAATAGCGGAAATCAAACATTTGCCAAATCCTCCACCAGATATGGTATACTAGCATCATTAGCCCAAACAAAATACATATTTTATCCACAGTCTGCTTCATTTTTTCATGCTTCAGATAAAATGCAAACAATGTTAAAATAATGTTGAAAGGTAAATTAAAAATGCTGGTTACTGCCACAGCACGCTTGCTTATAAAAAAGATAAGTAAATGGATAAATAACTCAAGCAAGCGTTGACAGAGTGAGAAATAATCTTCTATGTGTAAAAAATCCAAGTAATCCGGTCTTCTGAGACAAATAATTCAGTTTATTACACAGATAAACCACGATAAGCGCTTTCACTAACTAGTAGCTTCTTCAGATCACAAACAGGAAGCACAGGAACCATGTGCTTTAAATATCTGCATGTTAATTAATCAATCAACCAACTTTTAAAGCAGAAGCGCCATAAAACCTTTTTACACATAGAAGATTATTTCTCACTCTGTCAATGTTAAAATAATGTTTATTGTCTTCTTTATTCTTAAACTTTGAACAACCAAGTTAGGTATAACTCATATTGCTCCTATCTGGATTTTTACACATAAATTAAAAAAAACATCATTCTACAAACTCATACAGTCTAAACTTTCACAAATAAAACTTCAAAATTCCTAGTAAGAAATACGCAGATTTAACACAGTCCTGATAATATTTCTAGAATAAGATACGCCAGTAACTTACAAGTAACTTCAGTATTACTTTATCTGTACAGGATACTCACATTATAGCAGTTTTCCACCAGGGGGCTTTCCATGCTTTTCATGTCAGAGCTCACTGTTATTACAGACTTCTTTTCTACTCACAATGGACTCTTCTGACTCTGTTCCTCTTTCCATAATAACTGTCTCCTTCTTAATAATAATCAAGTAAAGTTGTCTCCAAAAATCATTTCATGAGGACAGCTTCCTCGTGCTTCTCAAAAGGAAGCCCTAGAGTTACTCCACTGCAGAGTAGTAATGAGTTATCTTCCCTCATACTCTGTGGGAGTTTAACTACAGGTACCACCACAGGTGTGTGTGTGTGTGTGTGTGTGTGTGTGTGTGTGTGTGTGTGTGTGTGTGTGTGTTTGTATACAAATATACACGGACACACACATACATATCACAAACACACTCACACACACACACACACGCACACACACGCACACACACACACACACACACACACACACACACACACACACACACACACACACACACACCCCCACAAACACACACACATACTTGCATATGGCCACTGGTCAAAGACCAAAAACATTGGGTAATTAATTCTACATAAATCCAGAAAACACACGAATGAATAACACAGACTCCTAACAGAACCAAATTATGCCACTGTAAAGCTTGCTTCCAGCTTCATAATCCTCTCACAAAACCACCATGGTTTGATAGCTATCTTAACTGTAAAAAATGTCCAATGCCACTGTTTGATTGAATAAGCAGTTGTCAAAATGCCTACCACACTACGGCAGTTCAAAGTAAAAAAAAAGGTGACAGGCCAGTAGTTTCAGTTTTTCCAGTCAGTATATGTAAATAAGCTCCAGGTTTTGTTTTTCTTTTGTATACGTTATTTTGTTATTATAAAGCACAATGCAAAATATCACCACTCCAGCCAGCAGCCCTCCTTCATGTCACTGATCCACTTAGAGAAGATCAGTTCACCAGTTTCATAGATTTAGGGTAACTTGACTCACTTGACAGTCCAGTTTCATAAGTATTCACTGCAGTTTTGGAGTCACTTTTCTGATGCATGCAAATTCGACAGTTCTTTCCTTTCAGCTCAATATCTTTGGACATACCTGGCCAAAATAAGGCATCACATGCATTTTCTTTTCACTTGACAATTCCTGAATACATTTCATGTATTTTTATAGCATAAGTTTATATGGTTGGGTTAGTACAATCATCATGTTGGACTTACAGCTCATGAAATTCAATGGCATATGTAAGAAGTCAACTGATAATTTAATTTTCTTTTGTGTGCTTAGCTCACACCATAAAAATGATACACCACACATGTTTTGTTTTGTCTTTTGGCTTTTCCCGGTAAGGGGTCACCACAGTGGAACTCCGGTCCACTAATGATTGGTAGTAGATTTTTACGAAACGCTGAGGTGCCAGCTCGACACCCAACCTTCAATGAAGCATGTCCATTTACGCACGCATGTCTTTCAAATGCTACCCAGTTGCGAGGAGGACATGCAGACTCCACACAGAAGGCACTCCCAAGCAAAGCCGAGAATCGAATGGGAGAACTTCTTGCTGTGAGGTAACAACGCTACCACCGTACCACCGTGGCATCTCACAGCATCTTACCACCGTGGCATTGGGTGGAATTCATGTTACCATGAGGTGCACACCACGTGGCAACCTTTTGGAATTTAGAGATAGCCCTAACATGATGCTTTGGTATGAAGATCTGCAGCACTATGTCAGGCTGTTTCTGAGGCCATGCTACATGCAAATAAGGCAGTCAGTGGGGGAGAGAGATATGCTTATTACCCATGTGCTCTCCCCCACCCCAGGAAGTTTGCAGGGATTATTGTTTTTTAACCTCTAGAAAAACTACCTTAATCAAAAGGCTGACTTTTGGAATTTTTACTTATTAATGCAATTTACTTGCATCAGTTAATTACATATTATTAGTGATATGGATCTTAGCAGCATGAAGTATAAATCAAATATATATACAGTGTATATATATATATATATATATATATAGAGAGAGAGAGAGAGAGAGAGATTGATTAATAGTGTTAAGGAGGTTATTATTAAAAATTGAAAACTGGAATTTGATTCATTTGGAATGATGGACATGTTGGGAGCTACCAAGCTTTGTGTATAATAAAAAAGGTAAAAAATATTAAAAACATAATTGAAAATACTGGGCTATGCAATAGTGAAAATGGCATGAATTAATGTTCCCAATGTAGATTTATTTATTTATGATGGGACAAATATAAATGTGGTATTTTTCCTATGGCAATAAGAACCATTGGAAAATATTTAACTGTAATACCACTGATGTGGTTTCTATAGCACTATGTCTGACATGCCCCTCTTTCTACATTGGGAAGACTGAGTGATGATTTAGGTCCTGAATTTTAAACATGTTTATGCCATTAGGAGATGTGAAACCAGTAATGTATTGTTTCATCATTCAAAAAAGTGTAAAGGATTTAAGAAATGTTTATTTTATACTTTGGAAAGGGTACCTTATCCTGATAGAGGTGGACATTGGGATAGGAAGCTTAATTGGCAAATTAAATTGAATGTTACCCAGCTCCCAGGGCTTATTGACAAGGAAGGTATTCCTTAACTTTAAAGGCCAGCAGAGGTTAATCTAAATGAAGTTTCCTTAACCTGTTATTTATTAAGAATTGTTTTATAATAATACATTTGTACATTTGATCTCAGTATAAAATGTGCTATATTTTATAGCACATTTTTTAATTGTTGAAATGTTAGAATTTTATATGTATTTAATGTTTTAGTTTTTATATGTGTTTATTATTATTTTAAGGCTTTTAGTGTATACGTATATTTAAACAATTATTGGGTGTGTAGTTGATGCTATTGTTTTAAACAGACTAAGAATACACTAAATGTGCAAGTCATTCTGTTATGTATTAGGTTTAAAGTATTTTTTAACATTTTATGTTTTTATTGGTCAGGATAGTCATGTGCTTACAGCAACTTTGTTTTAAAAATGAACTGTTGAAGTTCATAACTTATAGAATGAACAAATGCTCTAAATCTTAGTAAAAGTATTAATTCTAAGGTACGTGGTGCCTACTGGCATGTTATTTTTTCTTTATGTTAACAATGAGTTGGTGTTTTTCTTAATAATACTGTTGTGCCATAAAGGCACTTACAGTGCTACAAGGGTTGGGGGTAAGGGAAAGCACCACACACCAGGGATAACACTCTTTGTATACATGATGCATCTGTATCAGGTAATTAAAACAGAAGGTGTTGATCTGCACCTTGTTGCAGTTAGCTGCAGTTCAGAGACATGCGAATTTGCCAATAATGAGGTCTGTCCTCAGGGTGGATAGCACACCTCTGAATCAACAAATACCACATCAAGGGAGTGGGGCCTTTTTAGCATGAATTTTACAGCTTGTGCTAGGCCTGCTGATGAATCACTGAGATAGACAATGATACCATTTTATTTTACTGATAACAATAACAAACCAAACTGTACAAAAAAAATGCCAGTGACCAAGCAAAGCTAAATGTTTCATTCATTCAGAATATTAATGCACCACTGAGGCTTCAGCATGCTGTGCAGCTAGCATAAAATATTACCCACATGAGGCTACTTGTCCAGTCCCAAGTCATTTGGCATAACCGTTGTGCGCCTTTGGCTACCATGGCACCTAGTCCTGCACAGCATTATGCACTACTTATCAAACCATCATAACCATGACAAAATGGGCCAGAAAAGGCAGGGGAAATAATGAAGGGAAGGCTGCATCATGACTGTCCTCCTGGGAAAACAGAGAGGATTCACAGCCACCACTAAAAAGGAAAGCGGGAGAATAGAAACAGTCAGTAGTCACTAGCTGCTCTGCCAAGACTGACACATACCATTCCCTCAGCAGGATTAAATCCCCCACCCTATATCCCTCTGTGTGGCTCAGGCAACAAATATCTTTGATAGCAAATGGCATTTGTCTTCTTAGCTGTACTATAAAAAATAACACATCCCACATATAGCCAGTGCAACCATATTATTTGACTGACAGCAATACACCAGACTGCATAAGAATAAACAGTGACAGTGTCTACACAAACACAAATAACTTATTTGTTCAGAATGTTAATATACTGCTGAGGACAACCCTTTAGCACGTAGAATAACATACCTCCTGTACTGGTCTGCTCTTCCACTCCAAACCAAGTGTCATAACCCTTGTGTCCCCTTTGTTACCATGACACCCAGTTCTGCAAATTTTATGCACTGCTAATCAACCTGTCATAATCATCACCAAGTGGCCTAGGAAAGCCAGGGAAAATAACAAGGGGAGAAGGCCACATTGTGACCATCCACAAGGTTATTTTGTGCAGTCTGTTTCACCCCTTTCCAGGCCATGACCAAATATTCTTTGTCTTCCTTCTCTTCATCATTTATTATTTTTTCTTTTTTTATTTGTGTTCTGTTTCTCTCTTTTGTAATTGTTAACACTAAGAATTTCCGAATTCCTATTTTAAAACTCATAAATTGCTAAAATTGCCACACACAAACATGAGATTGCTCCATCAATCTCTGAAGCCACCATGAGACTAACAATCATAATAATCATTGAGCCCTTAAATGCATATGAAATAAATAAGTAATCTATTTGTAGAGTTTCCTGCAAAAACATTATCAAATCTACATTAAATAAGTCCATCACAATGTCATTCAAAAGAATCCCATCAGCTTAGTAATACAAGAAGTCTTTATCAGCAAAGTGATTAATGGACAAGAACATTAGCACCAGTGTCCTGAAAACTCTATGATAGATAAATCTTCTTGCCATTTCCAAGGCTGTTTGTTTCATTGTTTCATTCCACTGTGTTCTCAGCACTATCGCTAACCACATGGCCACATGCTTGAAAACTGCCACCGAAGCAAGGTCTATTCTAGAATTATCTTAGGTAACAGGTGCTGTTTAGGCACAAAGCCAGTATCGTTATCCCTAAGATGGAACACCATAATGTGTGGGACCTCTCCCTGTGCAAAGTCAACTGCTGGCCACACACACTCACACACACGCACGCACACACACACACGCATATGCACACAGACACACACACACACACACACACACACACACACACACACACACACACACTACCTTCCATGATGAAGTATTGAGCCTCAAATTTGCACAGTTCGGTTGTACACATTATCTATTGGCTGTCTTGTAAAAGAATAAATGACCTGAAATTTGAATTCACTGGTTTCTTGCAACTGAAGATAAAATTCAGCAGAGCAAAATCTTCAATAAGAAACTATCTGATATAAGACAGGAATGCTCTGGAGGACCGTCTGCTTGTATGTTTCAAAACTTCTACTGATTGGCCTTCTCTGGCGAAGCTGATAGCCCTCTCTATCCTAAAGGAATGGAAGTATACCCTTTACATGAGCAGGCCCTAAGGAGAAGGGAACATAAATGCCTAGAATTAATTGGGGTGAATGAAAGGAAGTTTTAATACAATATCCTGGGAAGAAGCACCCTTCCACAATTGCTTTAGCATAAGAGCCCACTGAACCAGGCATGTAAGTGGGCATGCAGTTCTCTCTGATTAAACCTGGTTCCCTGCCCCTAGCTAAATAGTCTTAGATCATGAAATCCATATCAACATCTCCAGTGTCATTGTAATATCTCTCCAGTATAATGACTGCAAGAACTCACTTATAGGCACCAGCTTATAACCACAAAAACGCAGTGGCCCAAACTGCAAATGGAATATAACCCCGGGTTATTTGACCATATCAAGGATCTGTCAGTTGGTGTTTTACTGTCCTTTGATAGACCTTTTCACATCCATTGAGTACCCTAGTTATTGTCCATTGCTTCAATTAATCTTGGAGAACAAATGGCCTAGCTAACCAACTCAGAGCTGGCAGCTGTATATGAATGTTGGCAACCATCTTGTTGACTAAACACCTGGACACCATGGCTGTTCCAAAAGTGGTAAGTTGATATGCAACTTTCAAAAGACATGAATTGTTGACCTGTGAGCTTTCCTAGTGTAGTCCATCCTGAAACTCCTTACCAGCGAACTCAACAATCTTCTCCAATCAGCTAAATTTCTGAGAGGATGGCAGTCGGACTGCCTTGTGCCATGGAGCCAGTTTGCAAAATCTCAAAATATGTAACTGAGAAAGGATATTGTGTATCAGGTTATGGCTACCAGTAACATGATTGGAAGAAAAAGATAAAATTGATCAAACGATTTTGTAGTCCAGTACCCTTAATAAAGACTGTACCCATTTGGAGCAAAATACACTCTTCTTCAAAAATTCTATTACAGTTTGGTTGTCTGACCAAAATTCCACCCTTCTGTTACTGACGCAATCCTGCCAGACTGGTGGTGTCACCCAGGTTGGCATCAACTCTAAAATGTAATTTGCTTCTGTCTTTCTGGTGACCATGAACTTGGCAGAGGTACTGAAAACCATTGCCCTTCTAAAAAAGATCATGTAGCATCCATGTAAAGGTGGAAAGTTCCAGATGGCACACAATCTTTTGTCAAAGGGAAGCTCTGTTATAATCAGTTAAAAAGTTACACCACAGATAAAGATCCTATTTTCCCCTTTCTGTGATCCTCACCCAGTGATATTTTGATGACCATCCCTCTTAACAAATTAGCTTGTGACTTGACAAACATCCATCCAGTGGAAACTGCCTGGCAAGCAAAATTAGGGAGACCTAACAGCTGCATTGCATCACATAGTTTCACATTCTGTACCAGTACTAATACATTAATTGCCACCCTTAAGAGTTCAGATTGTCTTCTGACACCTTAAAAGACATTTATGGTACATCAGTCTAAGACTAATGACCTTAGTGAGTCCTCATTGTTGTCATCTGTAAAGGGAACCCCAAATTGCTGACACAAATTTATGAATTGATTGAAGCCGTCTTTTTCCCGTTTCTTATTGCTGATGATCAGAAAATCATCTGAATATTGTACAGCCACCTACTAGGGGGCTTTTTTGACAGTACAATGTGGGTGTGATGATGAATTTTTCAGATATTGTGCATGAAAGGAACCATCCCATTAGCATGGCCATATCAAAGTAAAATTGTCCCTCAAAACTCATACTCAAAAGAAGCTAATCTTTATCTCAGATATGGGCAAAAAGCAGTCTCAGTGTTCACTTTAGCCATCCACGGGCTCAGAAATTTCTTAATGACTCTGAAAGCATCATCTAGAGAGGGGTAATACACTCTGGTCTCATCCCTGTCGATACTCTGGTTAACCGAGGAGCCTTGAGGGAAGGACACATCATGGATAAATTTAAATTACCCAGCCCTCTTTTTGGTAAACAGATCCAATGGGTGGGTGTGAAAGTTGTCAAATATGTGGGCTGGAAAAAAGGCCTACTAAGCTGCTGGCAACTATCTCCTTACTTAGAGACGTCCTGACCATTTCCTCCTTATCTACAAAGGAATGGAGTTTTTTACATATTTCACTGGTCACGGATGTCTTTGATTCACTGGTAAAACTAAAGAGGAAACCTCAAAATATATAGTGGGCTACATCCTTATGAGGGTAATTCTGGAGATCATTGGCTAGGTGGTCTACATTGATGGAAGAATGTGAACACAATGTTGAAGACTTCCTCAAAAGGAGGACGCTCCACAAAACCTCCAAAAGGAATTCCAGAGTCCGGCCACTTGCTCCAGCTAAGCAAACTCCTGTCTGACCTCTCCACTTTGGGAAAACTGCTAATCCACTGCCCTTCTTTCACTCAACACCTCACTGCCAGGTGCTGTTTACCACAATGGAAGCAAGCATGTGCAAAACAAGTTACCCACTGCTGAAGGCCCAACACACCTTTCTCTCGTCATTTATTTCATCACATTCTCACAAGATGGTCAACTTAGTCCCAGCTATCATTACATTGAATCAAGTATCAGAATGGCTTTCCTCCCTTCAAAGGGTCTTATTTACCACCCATAAATTCCAGAATCTCTGGTCATATGCAAGCCAGGCTGAAGCACCCTTGGCATGATATGCTTCACTGAGGGTCATGAGATAACTTAGGAACAGCAATGCCCATTTTGGGTCCAGTTCTACTACAGTTTTTTTGTCTATCATGAATACTACCTCCTAGATGTCCCAAGTTTACAACTTAAATTTGTTCAATTGCCTCCTTCCCAAGGTGGTAAGAGTGGGATGTGTCAGATCCCAGAAGTTAGTTTCAGTGAAAGTGAAATAATTGAAATACTTTAATCAAAACTACATTCATTGACACTGGAATTTGCATCTTATTTCACTGTTTTGGAACATTGTAGTTGGTATATATACATTCAGGGATGTGTGGTCCTGTCCCCTTATATAGCACAGTGAAAGAGGGGGTTGCTCCCCTGCAAAAGGAAAACTTCTTTCCTTGGTTTGTTTGATAAAGTTAGTTTCAGCAAACATTGTTTTTTATTTTTTTACATTCAGTGAAAGTACCTATGCCAAGTTGACATGAATCCAGAAAAAGCCTTTATCTCTGAAATGTTTCCTCTAATACGCATTGGATGCCATCTGCATTAATCAAATCAAAACGATCAGTGTAGTTACCCACCATATTTTATCTTTAATCGGACCAGGGATATGTGCTGTAATCAATTCCCCAGAAAATACCAGCACTGACCTTGCCCGTGAGACCCCAGCCAGACTGCCTCCAATTGGCAGTAAAAAAACTGTTTGATAACTGGCTAAAGTGAGTTCTGGAAACGTAAATGAAAGTATGGCTCTTACATCTATTGCCTTGTCTCTGACAACCGAAGGAGACACCTGTTGGTCATTTTCAAACGCTTTCTCAACAACCAACTCTAAATATTCATCTGATACCTGGTATTGCACGCTAGCTTCTTCTTTAAACTCAACATTAAGCCCAATATTGTCAAAAGCCACTGAAGGCTATTCAAGCACAGACATAACTGGAAGCTGTTCCTTACTCACAGATTTGGCTGCACTCTCCAACATATGTTGTCGAGGCCTCATATCCACTATCTTGACTTCTATGGTGTCAGCTACCCCTGCTATCACGAATTTCAGTATTTCGAAATTATAATACAGAAAACCCGGAATCCCGAAAATAAAAAAAACGCGAAATTCATACACGCACCTACACTACACACACACATAACATCCCCCCACAGCCATGCACACTAACTTAAACTATGTATATGCAGGGCTCACCCCCCCCCCATGTGCGGGGCTGTGCCCCCCACACCCCCCTTCTTATATATTTTAACTCCGAGATCGCACAACCAGCCACACAAGTGCAAGTCACACACACACACATTTTACACTCCCTCGCACACACACTAACACACTTACATCCCAAACAGCACACACACATACACAAACAAACACCACACCACTCACTCTCCAAAACAACAGAAGCGCTAATTCAAAGTCTCCGTACTTCGAGACTTTGAATTTTCCACTTCTGCTGCTTCGGGATTCAGGGTTTTTGGTATTATAATTTCGAAATACTGAAATTCGTGATTTTAGTATTTCGAAATTCTATAGTGAACCCCTGCAAACAAACAACAACAAAAAAAAAGAATAGGAATGCATTAGTACAACTTTCCTTAGGTATTGGAAAACCAAATGAAATGGGGGAAAACACTCAGGTGTACCTATTAAGATGAATGGCCTCACTTGATTCTTAAAAGTCAGTATTCCACACCATTACTCTTTCAAAGAAGAAGGTGACTGTGTTAGTATTAAGCTAATTCATTTTGTTTATTATTAGGTTTGCCAATCAAATCAAACTATGTAGATCATCTTAACATATGCAAGTAAAAGGCTGATAGGACTGAGCCCGGGGCTATATTATCTATCTCCCATATAATTAATTAAATAAATAAACTTCCTTCGCAAGCCTCACCCAGTTACCTAGTAATTCATACCCAGCACTTTGTCCATTAGTTCAGCAAACCAGGCACTAAGCAATCACCAAAGTGGCTAATAAATGATATGCAAACAACAGCAGCAACCATAAAAAAGCTCTCTCACCTAAGGTTCAAATCCAGGACCTAAGGCTCCACAGCTCTTCTAAGTGAACTTGATAGGCGTTCCTTATTACTATCCGTCATTAGTAAATCCACTGATACATAAAATAATTTTGTGTTAATACATTCATTTTCAGAACAGAATTTGACAGCTACTAAGACTACATATAATATGAATCATGCAAATCTAACACGACAAACTACAGATACTAACTTACGTACATAAAACAAGGCACTGGCCAACTCACTTGCCACATTCTGGAATATTCTTTCCAGTCATAATTCATATTCTTAAACTGACAGACGAATAATACAATCATCATTCAGGAATTGCTAAAACTGTTATGTTTCAGGATGTTCTCATACTTTCAGCTTTTTCTCATGCTCTCATTTGTTATTCTCCTTTGCATAAACACTGCTTTCATTACAGAACTTTTAATAAAAACAAGGACAAAATGCAATAGCATATTACCTGTGTTTCTAACAGCTTCTCCAAGCCAGACAATATTCCATAATATTTCTTTGTTAATAACAAGGAAGAACTGTGCCTTCTGCCTAAACTTGCAACACATATCTAATGTAACCATGTCTCAGAATACAAACATGCTTTCTGGACGAGCTTACTTAGAAGTAATTCTGAAATACAGGCATCCATTTTAACAGTTGTTCTGATACTTACATTTTAGTAGTTTCCCTCTAATAGAGATAAATAGAAGATAGAAGATCTCACAACTAAACTCTCAAGGCTGCTGTTAAAAAAGCTTGACATTGACTTAAATTTTCTCATTAAACTCCTGACATTGCTGAATCCCATAGATAGAAGCACTGTACCTATGTGTAATAGTGACAGGAATCCTTTATAAAAATTGTTGACATAAATTGGTGAGTATCTAACAGAAGGTTGTTACCTCAGCTGATTGGAATTATCTCCTGCTACCTTTGACACCAAATGGCTGGACAAGGAAGGGATATTTGATTAAAGGAAATTAAGTCTGAAATTACAATGCACAGTGCGCACACCTCTCAACTGTTCAGATTTTCACAGACTGTCCAGATTATTTCCCCCAAGTTTTCGGCTTGTTCCTACAAATGTTGTGGTTATACTGGCAAATCATTGAAGATGTAAGTCATCAAATAGTAACAGATAATTGAGTTTCAGTCTTCATATTTTTCAGGAAATGCATGCCAGTATAAAACCTGTCTTTATAACAACTTCTTAAGGTTATAAGAACAATAATAAAAAGCTGTCCATGACTTTGGTTTTCATTCCCCCAATGTTCTCAGCTTTGTTTAGATTTTGTGCACTAAGAGGTAGGGAGGTATGGCAACAAGTTTTAACATCTTTGGCCTCGCTGACCTGCCAGGAAATATGACTGCATTTGCTATTATTAATATTATTAAAGTAACATACCATAAATTGGAAACAAAATATGATATTTTGTAGGAATATATGACACTTGACAAACCTACAGCTGCCACTTCAGGAAAAGCTGGAGCTAAATTCACAAACTGTTAAAAACTAGAAACCTGAATTAAAGAAAGACATTAGAAACTATTAGGGTGGCACCATAAACCTGTCCCCTGAATGTATAACAAAGTCTGCATCTTAAGACCAGCAGCACAGTCAGAAATATGGGTCTACTTAGAAGCAGTTTGTAAAAGCCCCAGCTACTTCTCTGAAGACACACACACCAGACTCATCAACCATAATAGGAGCACAGCAACACCCAATATATACAGGAGGAGTTAACCCCTCCATGACATTTGAGAATTTAAACTGGATTTTATAATTTTGTAATGAGGCACATACACACACACACACACACACACACACGCACACACGCACACACGCACACACACACACACACACACACACACACACACACACACACACACACACACACACACACACACACATATACACTCACACATGTATAAACATGAGCTGGTGAGCAATCAATCACTCTGTTTACTACGATGGCAACAAGTACTGAAACAAAACATAGTCATGTGATATTCTGACATTCCGTGTGGTATGGAACTATGGGTAACAATGCAGAATGCATGTCATATTGCAATTAAATCAATGTATTCAATTATTAACTTAGACTATAATGCAACATCATTTTACAGGACACTTGAAAACTTAGAAGAGTTCAGATAAGAGAAAAAAAATGACTAACAATGGTACTGACAAGGTTAAGTACCACCATTTTAAACTGCAGAATAAATAACATTTTATAAGACTGACAGTTATAAGGTGCACTATTTTCTGAAACTAAGAAAATACAAAAAGAAAAATCGAATAAAGCTAGACTTTCCACTGGATAATACCTTAAACCTCTTGCATCAGAGGCAATGTTAGAAAATATGTATTAATGTGTGTATTAGCAATATGCTTAGTGCATTTAGAGATGGAAAAAAGAGTTAACACATTTATTCTATTTCATACTGCATAAATCTGTACAAACTGCAGTTGCTTTCTGACCTTGTATTGTTAGCTAAAATTTTGCTTGTGCCTTGGAATTTTACTGAGAAGCAGGTGATTTCTGCTTGCTTTAGGAAAATAATGAATAGAACAATACTACTTGTATGAAACTTAGACAAGAAGTTCCGCTGTGCCATGAGAAAATACACAGCTGTAGAAGTTACAGATAATTAGCACAAAGCCTGCTTGAAAATATGAACTGCAATCAGCATTTGCTTGTATCTGTATTAGAAAAGTACCTTGAAATGTAACACTGTACAATAGCCACTTGTAAACGGATTAATAGTCATCAAGGCCTGGTTGTTTTTCTGAAAAGTTTCTCACAAATCTAGTCATGTCAGCAGAAAATCAGAGTAACATCTGTTGTAGAACAATACTGAAAGTTGTGTTTGATACGTCAGCTTAGAAGGCCATGTCTTGTAAAATAGTATAAGAATGAACATACTTCCTGTTAGTAGTTAGACAAATCCTTGTATTTGCATGCTTTTGTCTCCTTGCTGCAAGTAAATTAAAGTGTCTTAACTGAACCTTACGTGTATTGGTCTTTGAAGTTTTTTCCTTTGACAGATTGGTCCTTCGGACCGGAAACCTTCACTTCATCTCAGATCAGACAGGCCAGGTGGCTTGAAACCGTACGGGGAAGAAACCACATTGCTTCTTCTTATTTGAAAAGTCCTCCGACTGAATTGTCATACAAAAGACGCCAGCCACTTTCTGATCTGCGACTGAAGGACGGGTTTACTCAAACCAGGTGATCAATCATGAAGGCTCAGGTAAGGTGAATCTACCTTCTTTTTCTGTTTTAGATCAGGGACTAAATTTGTATTTGTTCTGTTAGAGACTTTATTTATAAGTCAGGGACAGAAAGATTACTGTCTTGTCATAGATCAGGGAAACAGAGCAGGTAGGCAGTCATTCTGAAGAGACTATAAAAACATCTGTGGTACCACATTAAAAATAAGGTTTTACGCAATGATTAAAAGGGTAGAACAAAAATGGGTAATAATTGTACAAAAAGGTCCCAAAATCCGCCATTAACCAAAGAAGCGAAATACATGCAGTCACAGCGTGCTGATAATATTAAATACTACTCAAAATGGGTTAATAAGTATGAATTTGATGGTAAACTAGAAAAATCCTCACTTGTCAAACTTGTCAAACAGCTTAAAACCGATTCTAGGGGTCGGGTAAAAAAGCAACGTCAATTAGGAATTCCTCAGGCACATAGGTGCATTGAGGAAGTAAACCGAAGGGAACAAAAGAGTAATAATTCAAAAGCAATGTTTTTAGATAAGGAGGACAAGAACTTAGTAATAGCATTGGCCCCTCCACCTCCTTTACCAGAATATGAGGCAAGTGAACGAGTTAGTCCACCCCTGTGATATCCTGCTGTCACTATGAGTAGAGACATTACAAAAGCGAAACCGTTTATTAGAGATCCCGTCGAGACCAGGTCTCGAACACTGGCAGGAAACTCAAAATTGGACATTGAGTTATATCAAATGGGTAGAAATTCACGATTTATGAGTGAATAAGAAATATGCCCACTTACAGAAGTGCCTAATCCTCAAGCAGGGCAAGAAGGTCAGGACCCAACTATTCTAGTGTATAGACCCTGGACTTCGGAAGACATCCGGAAAGCCACTGAGGGAATTTCCCATCCAAAAGTTAATTTTAGAAAGTTCTTAGAAGATTTTCAAGGAATGAGGCTGAGTTATAATTTAAACGGAGAAGAGGTAGAAAAAGTAGTCAGACAAATTGTGGGACCAGATTGGCACATGATTAGTGGCGACTGGAATCCTCGTGATATTGCGCTCAGGCCCCTCCCACATAGCAGCGCAGAATTAGACAACAGAGTGAAAGGTCTTACAGACTGAATCTCTGAAAAATGGAAGCCAAGGGCAGACTGGACTTGCATTAATCAATGCATCGAACAGGAAGATGAAGCTATTGACTGATATTATGCCAGACTATTAGAATGTTTTAATAACCATTGTGGAATGCAGGTTCCTGAAGATCAGACACATGATTCCCCATACGAGCAGCAGCTAAAGAAAGCATTTTTGAAAGGCAGTATTGCACCTATAAGCAGCTTTATTACAAAACACATGGTAGATCATCGTACAAACAGGTTACCATCATTGCTTGAATATGCTAGACATGCCGAAAGGCATTTTAATAGCAAAAATAAAAAGAAAGCCCAAGTATTTTCTGTAGAAGATGGAGCAGAAGTATATGTAGTACAAGGAAAAAGGGCAAGAAATATGCCCAGGGAAACAAACAATCTGACCAATGATCAGAGGACTTTGAAGGTCGAAAGAAAAGGGGTGAATGTTTTAAATGCGGTAAGAAAGGACACTTGGCAAGGGATTGCAAGAAAAACAAGAAGGCAACTATGGAGGATAAGGAGTGTGAGGACTGACTATATGATAGTCAGGAATCACTAGAAGGGGATAGCGGAGAAAGGACAAATGAGTATGTGATAGAGGGAGTAGAGAATGTGACAGAAGAAATAGAGGAAGTGCAAGAAGTCACAGATAGTGAAGAAAATTAAATATTGGATTTGGCATTATTGAGCTTGGAGCTCTATTTAGCAGACATAAAACCAGAAGTTACACTCCTGGTAGAAGGGAGGGAAGTCAGATTCTTGTGTGACTCAGTGGCATCATGGACCATGGTACATCCCTCCAAACTGCCAGAGAATTCAGAGTCATCTGATTACATATTAGTGAAAGCAGCTAATGGACAGCTGTATGGGGAGCCCCTCTCCCATAATATTGTGATAACTGATCATGTTTCAGGATTGACACAGAAAAGTAAAATTGTTGTATCTGCAAAATGCCCAGTAAACCTCTTGGGCAGAGACCTTATGCAGCTATTTGGTATAGCAGTAGTTTCAACTATGCAGGGTATGGAAGCACATCGACAAATTGATACCTTTGCAGTGCAACCGGATGGTGAAATGTTTTATTAGTACAGCCAGGACTTGGTTATGACTGGTCCAGAGGCAGTGACCGAAGAGTTGATGAACGTAGCCATCAACAAGTTTCCCTCCCTTGACATTGATAAACAGCATTTGTTGCACTGTACTCTGTATTATTGTAATACACCACGATCTGATAATGAATATGAGCAAGAATTGTTTAGAAATTGTGCAAACAGATTGGTATTACATAATCTGTACTAGGACACAGAAGGGAACTGTGTAGCCAGCTGTTCATTGCCCCAGGAGTTCTTTGCACTCTATAGATCTAATTGATTACCACATGTTAGCTTAACTAAGGACAAGAATGTAAAATGGGTAGACTTAGGAGAAAAAGTCACAAGATGGGAAACACAGACAGAGTTAGAACTGTCAGAACAGGGAATACAAATACAGAAGCTGAATTGGATAACTCAGACCCACCCAGCTGTACACTTGCAGTCTAGCAAGGACAGCTGATTAGCACTCCTATTGAAGGAGGAAGAGAATGCCTTACAGAATATACCAGAAAATCTCTGGTCAACAGGAAAATCAGATGTAGGACTTATTCGTACAGTGGGAACAGTTACTATTACACCAAAGTCAGCATTTAGACCACAAAAGATACAGTATCCCTTAAGAAAAGATGCAGAAGTAGGAATCAAACCTATTATAGCAGCTTTACTTAAGGAAGGGGTGCTGGTGGAATCTCCTGATTCACCATGTAACACACCCTTATTTCCAGTTAAGAAAGCGAATGGAGAGTGGCGTATGGTCCAAGATTTACAAGCTGTAAATTACGCAGTAATACCAAGGGCACCTACGGTGCCAGACCCACACACCCTGTTGAATGATTTAAAACCTCAACAGAAATATTTTTCTGTGGTAGATATCAGCAATGCATTATTTTCGATACCGTTACACCCTGACAGTCAGCATTGGTTTGCATTCACATTTCAGGGGAAAAGGTATACATATACATGACTACCACAGGGGTATTGTGAAAGTCCAACAATGTTCTCACAAGAAATGGCAAGCAACTTGGCAGGGTTTACCCCACCGAGAGGTAGTCAGATTTTGCTTTATGTTGATGATATCCTGCTGGCGTCCCCCACCCAGCAAGATTGTAAAGAAGATACCATAGCACTGTTACAATTTTTAGCCACTGAAGGACATAAAGTAAACAAAAATAAACTGCAGCTTTGGAAAAAACAAGTTAAATACCTAGGATATGTAATATCCAAGGAAGGTAGGACATTAGATGAGGACAGAAAAATAGCGATTTTGCAAGCACCAAAACCCACTACCAAGAAGAAAATGATGTCCTTCCTGGGTACGACTAATTTTTGTCGGAGTTGGATTCCAAACTATGCCTTGGAATCTGCACCATTGACTAACCTGATTTATAAAAAGCCTATGGCAGCACAGGATTTGCTACAATGGACACCAGAAGCAGAATCTGCTTTCTGCAAACTGAAACAGTTAATAGCGTCCTCATTAGTTTTAGGATTATCAAACTATCATAAACATTTTTTCCAAACTGTAGATTGTAAGCAAGGTTATATGACATCAGTATTAACACAGCAGCATGGGGACAAACAACACCCTATTGCTTATTATTCATCAAAACTGGATCCAGTGGCACGGTCTTTACCTCACTGTGTACAAGCAGTAGTTGCAGCTGCAATGGCAGTACAGGCTTCGGCCTCAGTAGTGTTGTTCCACCCTCTCACATTGAGAGTGCCTCATGCAGTCATGATTATTTTACTGCAAGAGAAGGTAGCGTATCTTTTCCCTGCTAGGCATCTTTCCTGTATGACTATATTGTTGAGCCAACCTCATATGACAATCGAACGATGTACAACTTTGAACCCTTGTACCTTGCTCCCAACCCCTGCAGATGGCACACCACACAGCTGCCTGCAGGTGATTGAGCAAAAGACATTGCCTAGAAAAGATCTTACGGATGTTCCCTTGGATGATGCCGAGGTGACATACTACGTGGACGGCTCATGCATAAGGGATCCTGCAGAACAGAACCTAGTAGGATATGCAGTAGTTTCTGACACAGACATTATAGAAGCAAAATCTTTACCACATAGTTTATCTGCACAGGCAGCAGAATTGATTGCCTTGACACGGGCATGTACCTTAGCAAAGGGTAAATGTGTGAACATTTTTACTGACAGCCAGTATGCTTTTTCTACTGTACATGTTTCTGCGCAACAGTGGAAAAATTGAGGAATGATAACATCTACTGGCAAACCAATCAATCATGCACAGTTTATTTTAGATCTTTTAGAATCTATTCAGTTACCTCAGAAAGTAGCTATTTGCAAATGCACAGCTCATACCAAGCAACAGGACAGGATTTCAAAAGGTAATGCGAAAGCTGCTACAGCTGCAAAGCAGGCAGCTTCAGAAGTATTTCTTTTGAATAAGGAATTACAACCCTCTGAGATTTTAACCCTAGAAATGTTAAAGACAATGCAAACACTTACTACGCAAACTGAAAAACAAAGATGGGTAAAACGAGGAGCAATTCTCGAAAAGTAGCTGTACATCTCTAAAGAAGGGAAACCAATATTTCCATCTAATTTGTTTAGATATGCAGCTTTGTTGAGCCATGGGCAGTGCCATGTCTCAACAGGGGGGATGGTACAGCTGGTAAACCAAATGTTCATAACGTATGGATTCACAAATTACTCTAAAAACTTTTGTTCGTTATGCCACATCTGTAATAAACATCATGCACAAGGGGCTTTAAAGCCCAAGCAAGGGAGTTTCCCTACACCACTGTATCCATTTCATACTGTCTGTATGGATTTCATAGAGTTGAATAAATGTGAAAATAAGAAGTATTGTCTTGTCATTGTAGATATGTTTTCCAGATGGGTGGAAGCCTTTCCGACTAAAAATCCAGATGCTACGACTGTGGCCAAAGGTCTTGTTAAAGAAATCATCCCTAGATTCGGCATTCCGGAAAGGATCTACAGTGACAATGGCACACACTTCGTGAATCAGACCATACAGCAGTTAAGTAAACATCTTTGCATTTCCCTAAAAAATGATTGTGTGTATCACCATCAATCAGCAGGGCTAGTAGAGAGACATAATGGGATTTTAAAGAGCAAGCTAAGAAAATTAGTAACAGAAACGCAGAGAAACTGGGTGCACTGTCTGTCCCTGGCACTGTTGAGCATGAGAACTGTTCCGAATGCAAAAGGATTAACTCCTTTTGAAAAGCTCTTTGGAAGGGCTTACTATATACCTCAGTGGAAATCTCTCATGCCCGCAGACCAGGAAGCTGACAGTACATTAGCAGAGTATATGTGTAATTTGTTAAATTCTAAACATTTGTTGCAGTTAAATTCTGTTTCAGATAAAGAATGAACCAGACCGTCAGAAGTGGCAGTGCCCCCTGGAGCGTGGATCTGGCTGAAGGTGGTCAAGAAGAAAAACTGGGCATCTCCGAAGTGTGAAGGTCCATATCAAGTGCTTTTGTCAGCACCCACTGCAGTCAAAATCACGGAGTGTGCCTCTTGGATCCACCTGACACACTGTAAATTAGTTAAAAACTTTGAACTGGACAAAAATCTTGTTACATGCCAAGAGCAAAAATGATAGAGTCCAGAAGAAACAGGAATGCAGAACAACCCTTTCCTCAGAAGTATTGCATAATCATCCTGTTAACTGTATTTGTGACAATAATCTTTTTGTTGTGGCCTTTTCTTTTCCCAGCCACACAGACTGAACTGAATAAACGTGAAGTGTTACTCATAAACTGGCATCCAATCTTTAACACTTACCAGGCAATTAAATATGTGTATGCTGAGACTTTCAATGTTTCGAATTGCTGGATTTGCACAGCTTTGCTGACAGCATACGGGGGGTTATTAATGACTACATTCCCCCTAGGGGTCAATGAGACCTGGGAGAACTTGATTTATGATACCTCACCCATTACAGCACAAGATAAAATAGCATTGCACTTGTCTGTTCCACAAAAGGGAACTGTGTGTTTTTATAAAAATGATACTGTTCAGGTGGGTTGGAGCAATTGCAATGTGACTGTTCCTTATAGATGTTACACTAAAGGTAACAAAGTAGATCTTTATTGTAATACAAACTATGATTCATTTCTTGGATTGATGCACAAAACACTTGATGAAGTAAAACATAATTCTGTTCTTTATAAACAGCTGTCTATAATTGATAGAAAAATGTTTCATGCAGGGCGAGTGTATATTTGTAGCAAGGTTACTACTAAAGTAGAAGATTGTTATTTAGTGTGTGGAAGAAAGGCATACAAATGCTTACCTGAGAATTGGTCCGGCAGTTGTTTTTTGGGTTATCTGGTTCCGGCCATATGACACACTGCAGTTTTGCCTCATGGGAAAATTCGAAATGTCCGAGAAGTCATCAAGAAACCTGTAAATCCAGTGGGACAAATCGATGCGCGTTGGAAAGACCATCACTCTTAAGGCAAAGGACTGACACACATGGACTTGAGTGATAGCGTTATATCGTGGGCAGGCATATTACCAGCATATGGAGCAGTGAAATTGATCTGGGAGCTGAGAAAACTGTCAAAACTTCTTGAAGTAATGAGCAACACAACTTTTTCCACTCTCGAATTGATGACTGATGAACTGAATGCTATGAGAACTATAGTGCTCCAAAACCGCATGGCTCTCGACATCACCCTAGTGGCGAGAGGTGGTATATGTGTTTAATCCAAGAAGAATTCTGTTCGTATATTCCTGACCATAAACACAAGATAGACAATCATCTTGAGGTAATTCAGCAAGTGTCTGCCATGACCAAACCAGGCCCAAACCCACTGATGGACTTTTTCCAGAAATGGTTTGGTGGGTGGGGTACCATCCTAATGAACATCCTGATTGCCATTTGTGTAGGTATGCTCCTACTGGGAGTATGTGTTTGCTGTGGTATCCCCTGCATGAAAAGACTGATTAAAGACCTTATAGACATGTCAGTTTCTGAAACCTTATATCAAAGTACTGAGTATGAAGAACTGTTAAAAGACTAAAAATGCTTTCATAAGTTAAACTTAATGACTCTCTTAACTGCAAATCCTGAGTGGAAGAAGTTAGGAGAAGAAAACAAACTGTTTATGCTTCTTTTGAAAGTAGAATGAAAGTATTAATAGGGGGGAAATATTAGAAAAATATGTATTAATGTGTGTATTAGCAATATGCTTAGTGCATTTAGAGCTGGAAAAAGAGTTAACACATTTATTCTATTTCATACTGCATAAATCTGTACAAACTGCAGTTGCTTTCTGACCTTGTATTGTTAGCTAAAATCTTGCTTGTGCCTTGGAAATTTACTGAGAAGCAGGTGATTTCTGCTTGCGTTAGGACATTAATGAATAGAACAATACTACTTGTATGAAACTTAGACAAGAAGTTCCGCTGTGCCATGAGAAAATACACAGCTGTAGAAGTTACAGATAATTAGTACAAAGCCTGCTTGAAAATATGAACTGCAATCAGCATTTGCTTGTATCTGTATGAGAAAAGTACCTTGAAATGTAACACTGCACAATAGACGCTTGTAAACGGATTAATAGTCACCAAGGCCTGGTTGTTTTTCTGAAAAGTTTCTCACAAATCTAGTCATGTCATCAGAAAATCTGAGTAACATCTGCTGAAGAACAATACTGAAAGTTGTGTTTGATACGTCAGCTTAGAAGGCCATGTCTTATAAAATAGTATAAGAATGAACATACTTCCTGTTAGTAGTTAGACAAATCCTTGTAATTGCATGCTTTTGTCTCCTTGCTGCAAGTAAATTAAAGTGGCTTAACTGAACCTTACGTGTATTGGTCTTTGAAGTTTTTTCCTTTGACAGGCAACATGAGATATATGCTAATTATCCTTTAAAGGACATCAGATGTTTCAGCTAAATGGCAATTCTGAATGTCCAAGACTTTTTCTGTTAAGTCTATTTAAATACAATTTCAGGCCAATAAAGCCAACCCCCCCCACCCTAGCTGTGGGCATGCACGTTTCTGCCTTCTTATGGCATCATCAGCACAGCTTAACAGAAATGTTTGACTTTTGGAAACACAGGGTTGTCGCACCCAACTGATATCCCTAAACATTAGAGTATCTAGAAAATATCCCAACTAACAAACTAAAACAATAGATAAAAAGGTCACACATAAAAAAACAATTGGTTAAAAAACACAAAAAAAATCTAGCAAAGCTAGACTTTCCTCTGTGTGATACTTTAAACATCTTGTATCAGAGGCAACATGGGATATATGCAACTTACCCTTTAGGGCTATCAAGTGTTTCAGCTAAATGGCAATTCTGAATGTCCAAGACATTTTCTTTCACTTTTACTTTTAAGTCTATTTATGGACAATTTCAGGTCAATAAATCCAAAGTCCTCTAGCTGTGGACATGCATGTTTCTGCCTTCTTATGGCATCATCAGCACAATATAAGCATAGAGGAGTTTGGTTTTATTGGCCTGAAATTGTCCATAAATAGACTTAAAAGTAAAAGTAAAAGAAAAAGTCTTGGACATTCAGAATTGGCATTTAGCTGAAACACCTGATATCCTTAAAGCTAATTTGCATATATATGATGTCTCTAATACAAGATGTTTAAGGTTCACATAATGGAAAGTCTAGCTTTGCTAGATTTTCCTTTTTGTGTCTTTTAACTAATTGTTTTTTCTGTACAACCTTTTTACCCATTGTTTTAGTTTGTTAGGTGGAATAAATTTTGTAGACACCCTAATGTTTATGGATATCAGTTGGGTATGACAATCCTATGTTTCCAAAAGATAAACATTTCTGTTATGCTATGCTTATGATGATATAAGAAGTCAGAAACATGCATGTTTACAGCTAGAGGTGTTTGGATTTATTGATCTGAAATTGTCCATAAATAGAATTAAAAGAAAAAGTCAGAATTGCCATTTAGCTGAAACACCTGATATCCGTAAAGAATTACTTGCATATATCCCATGTTGCCTCTGATACAAGAGGTTTAAGTTATCACACAGTGAAAAGTCTAGCTTTGCTAGATTTTTCTTTTTGTGTTTTTTAACCAATTGTTTTTTCTGTGTGACCTTTTTACCTATTCTTTTAGTTTGTTAGTTGGGATATTTTGTAGATACCCTAATGTTTATGGATATCAGTTGGGTACAACAACCCTGTGTTCCCAAAAGTCAAACATTCCTTGTATGCTGTGCTGATGATGCCATAAGAAGGCAGAAACATGCATGTCCACCGTTAGAGGGGTTTGGCTTTATTGGCCCGAAATTGTCCATAAATAGACTTAAAGGTAAACAAAAAAGTCTTGGACATTCAGAATTTCCATTTAGCTCAAACACCTAATATTCTTAAATAGTCATCTGCATATATCCCATGTTGCCTCTGATACAAGAGGTTTAAGCTATCACACACTGGAAAGTCTAGCTTTGCTAATTTTTTTCTTTTTGTGTTTTTTAACCAATTGTTTTTTTCTGTGTGACCTTTTTACCCATTGAACTTAAGGAAAACAGTAACCATTCTCCTGGATTCACTATCCTTCTAGGCAGGACTAGCTTAGTCCTGCATGGAAGTGGCCGTTTAGGAGCAGGACGGCAGCGTAAAATGCATATTAATGAAGGCATGCTGCCTGAGCTCCTAAATGGACACAGAGCGTGTACTAGTGCAGGGGGCATGTCTGAGAGCAGATCTTTCAGAATATACATGCCCCTGCAATCAAGAACAGCAGTGTGGGAGTAAGAATGAGTGAGACCACTCATAGGTGTTTGCATACCCCCAGCAACATCCCCCAAGTGTACAAGAGCAATAGTTAAAACATTTAAATATAAAGAAATTTTTTTTTATGAAACAGATCAAATTTAACCATAGGTGTGCAGGTCTGCCCATCGCTTAGCTATGATTAATGCAGCTTAAATGGCACAAGAGGATAAAAAGCAAGATATATGCAAATGAAGCAGTACAGCAATAGTGTAGTGGGCAGAGCATTCGCCTTACGAGCAGTCATTCCTGGTTCAAGTCCCACTCCAGTACAATCCATTTTCCATGTCAAATCACTTTATGATCAATTTATTTTGTTACATAGACTATGACATAACACATATTTGTGAACTGGAGTACTGCATTAAATGCAGATGTGAGGTGTCATTGTCATAATGTTGCAAAGTCCACAGATAATCACAATTGGCCCATACAGTATATGTACACAGGAATCAGGGATACAAATGGAAGGTAAAATGTGTAATGAATGATAAACCATACAGTTGCCAAATCCACCACTTGCCCAAGAACCATTAGACATTACTGTCTAAATTAGTGCGGTGGTAAGCAGGTGTAAGCAGTAGTAAGCAAGAGTAAGCATAGTTACGCAGTAGTAAGTGGGAGTAAGCATATTTAAGCAGTAGTAAGTGGGTTTAAGCCTGTTTACGCAGGGGTAAGCAATGCGCACATAGGTTAAGCAATGTTGAATCTAACACTCTGTAAGTATATTTAACCGGAGGTTAGCATTGCTTACTTTCGCGCAAACCCGCTTACAATTGCTTAAAAGTGCCATAATCACTCCGTATGCATCAGCCGCTGTTCTGGCCAGAAACAAAATTAACAGCCTTTGCATGATTTGAACTCAGGACCCAGTACACTGCAATCACAGTAGCTAACCACTAAGTCATCACAGCAGTACATAAGACTGAGGTGTCACCAGACAGATCCTCACCATAGGAAATCCAAACTGAACATGTTAAAGGAATCTATATACAGTTTTATATTGTATAATCTACTACAGGGCATAAATATGTGAATTGGAGTACTGCATTAAGCCCAGATGTGAGGTGAATTATAATAAAGTGTTGAACTCCCCTAATAAACACAAGGACCCCATACACTGTACATACACATGAATCATGGATACCAAACACATATATAACATGTAATGAATAATAAATCAATGCCACAATGAAAACATAATGCAACTTAAATATTAAGCAATGCTGAGCATTGCACATCCCAGCTTAGTAGGTATAAGCAATGTGTAGGCCAGCTAATTCAGTCTGCCCATTGGTTTACCCCTTTAAGCAATGCCAACCTTAGATAAGCAGGTTTACCCATAGCTTAGCCTTTTCAAAACCATCCAATCATGGCAAAGTGTGGAAAACCATCCCTATTTAAATCCAACAGGCAGGAATACATCTCATAACTGGTTGTAGCTGCCCCTTGTAGGCACTATGTCTGGAATGGGAGAGGGTATGCACTTTTGGGTGCAGCGCTGGGGCATCCAGGAGTCCAGAGTCATGGTGGGACTCCTTGTGAAAGACTATGACATGAGACTGCTGCAGGGCCAGTACCAGGGTTCCCAATACAAAGTGGAAGCCTGGAACCGTCTTGCCCATGACCTCACCATTGCCACTGGCATACCCCGAACTGGTGAGCAGGTCAGGCATCACTATGCCGACCTGAAGCGGAGAAAGGGGGATCTCTTGGATCAGTGGATCCAAGAGGCTAGGAGAACAGGGGAACTCCCAGCCATGTGTAAGTATCAGACCACTACCTGTTTAATAATTGCCAGCTCATGTATATTATGGATAGGTATGGCTAAATATTCCACTTATGTCTTTCACTGTGGCAGGTAAGCGGGCTATGAACCAGGAAGCCCATGACTATAGATTGGAGCGTTTGCGACACGAGGCAGGTTAGTAATACTCTTGCATGTACTGTCATAGGAAATAAATCTAAAAGTAGTAGTAAATCACCTGTATAAAACCTGTATTGTTTAAGGCATGTACTGCATACACCAGAGAATAGGGCAGGAAGAGTCTCATATAGGCTGTATGTAAATAAAAGCATAATAGCCTGACAATTAAGGTCTAACTGCTGCACTGCATGTGTTCACTCTGGTATCAGATGGTAATGTAGAGTTGCAATCATTTTTTAGTATTGTTGTAGTAAGCACTGTTACCCACACTGTGCTACATAAATACATTGTGTAGGAATGTCTGTATATGACTGTTGTAATCCCATTAGGTCAAATAGTACAACTGAGAGAGACTTAGACAGAAAACACTGAAAAGGCAGACAACAAAATCCACATAGCATACACAACTGTGACATGATCTGTTGTATTTTTTGCACACACAGCAATGGTTCGAATACTGGGAAGGGTAGTAGGCTGTATGCAGAATTATGCCCCACAACTGTACAGAAATGTTCAGAATGTCCAGTAAATCATCCCATAGATGCTGCCTGTCACCCTTTCCCCCTGGCATACCAGTGTGATGATCCCAGACGTTTAGGCAGCAAACAAGACATACAGCTGATTGCCAGATATCTATAACAACAAACCTGTCACTCTAGCAACCCCACAAAATGTTATGAGAGTAAGTAGCCTAGTGTGTCCCATCTCCACCCCCATGTTGTCAGGCTGTGACCAGAGTGTGTACAGTAATAGAGTGAGATGTATGTGCATAATACTAACGTGGAAACTGGTAATTTGTGTGGCAATATGCAGGTAGTGCTAACAAACATTGCTCCCACAGGTCTGTCAGATACGAACACTGTGCCTATAAATAAAAAATTGATATCCTGTACTGGCACTGTTTACTCTGGTACTGTATGGCATTGTTAGTGTTGCAATTGCTCTGAATAATAAGGTATTACTCATCACTGTCACCCATACTGTACTACATAATGCAACTGTATAGGAAATTCTGTATAAGAGTGTTGTAATTACATGGTCAGAATGTTAAACCACAGGAGAATTATAGACAGAAATCAGACAAGAGATACACAGCAATACCTATATAGCACATTCAACTGTGATGGACAGTGTCTTATTTTAAGAAGACACAGCCTGGTTAAAATCCTGGGAGTGGTAGTAAGCTGTATGCAGAATCATACCCTACAAGTGTCCAGAAATGTCCAGAATGTCCAGTTATTTGGCCCATATCTGCTGGCTGTTACCCTGCCATATCAGTGTGCCAATTTCTGACATTTAGGCAGCATGTCATGTCAAATAACTGATTGTCAGACCTGTACATATTTGGAAAATGTCAAATAAAATAAACCTGTCATTGTACAAGTCATTAAAGGTTTAAGAGGGCAATAGTGGAAATATGTCCTGGTTAACCTGCATGTGGTGAAGACATGTGCTGAGTGTGTGCAAAAAGAGATGGACAGGAATGTGCGTAACATCAACCTGGAATCTGGGAGTATGTGTAGAAACAGTTAGGTAGTGTTAACAAACAATACCTCCACAGGTATACCAGGTAAGAGGTGCACAATGCAGGTAAAACCAGTTCATGTATATAGCTGTCGATAGTCATACACTGTCCAAACTAAGGCAATAGGGTAATGTACTAATACTTGTAAGGTACACATCACAGCACTGACTAGGAAAGTAATGTGAATTGCAGGAATATACCAGTTGTTAATTGACATCTTTCTCCCCCCCA
>NC_056728.1:1056423455-1056440955 GCF_019279795.1 Protopterus annectens
GTCAGTGTGTCCAATTTGTTACAGGTAGGATGCACACAGCACATGCATAACTGGGCTGGACTGTGGTATCAGTTACCTGTATGGTTGAGTGGTTACCATGCAGTGGTACATGAGACATATACCAGGTGTACCATGGTGTAATGACAGTGTATACAGCACCCACATCCCATAATGGATATTGTACTCACTGGAACCCATGACACTCTGACATACCCACCATCACACATTGCCCATGATTGTGATACAACCCATTGTATATCACAACAGTGGTACTACACAGATATGCATCTAATTCACATGCCACAGCCATAGTAGGGTGTTGCATTGTCATGCCTCACCTATGGGTAGCAACAACACTATCCATACCACTGTGTGGCAATGCATATTGTAATAGGAGTATGTGGCCTCGGAATGCTGTACCCTACAGATATACAGACATGCACACAATACACACACTTGGCAGAACTCAGTGGGTATCCCATGCCTATTGACCCATTTGTACAACACTGTTGTGCTGGTCCTGCAAGGCTCATGTAGCCATTGG
Source organism: Protopterus annectens (assembly GCF_019279795.1). NCBI lineage: Eukaryota > Metazoa > Chordata > Ceratodontiformes > Protopteridae > Protopterus > Protopterus annectens. The sequence goes on from NC_056728.1 coordinate 1,056,424,000, forward strand.
GGAGAGGAGCATAACAGGGTACATGTAATGTCTGATACAGTAGCAGACACATCTTACTATGGCAATGGGTGTTGCAGAGGTTGTGAAGGCCCTCATGGTATTCTCAGCTACAGGTGTACTAACACACAGACACTGCTATACTCAGTAATGCGCACGTTCACATGTATCAGTACTGGGGTGCATAGCTGCAGGTGGTCAAAGGTGTGTACCTGGCTATTGTCCATGGAGAGATGGGTAGTGTAGGGGACGTGTGTACAGTGGTGTCATGCCACCTGCCATGTGCAGCAGGCAATCTATCGACAGACACCACTGTGGTGACCCTCAGGATGAAAGTGACATGCATCAGCCAATCCTCTGGGTTCCTCCTGCAAATGGCCACTGAGGTGATCCAGTTGACATGTATGCAACATGTATTACAACTCATGGTTAATGTCTGTGATGGAGACTTGTACCCAAGCATGTTCTGTTGACTGTGGTAGTGTAGTGGAGGTACCCATGGCATGTGGTGTGTACAGGGTGTTGTCTCCTATATGTGCCAGTTATAACCCAGCTGGGCAGACAAGCAGTGTCAGTCAAGCATAGGTTGCCTGTATGTATCCAAGCTAGATACCTGCCATCTGCACATCTGTACAGAAACTGACAGACATCAGCTTGGCAAGTAGCTATGCAGTAAGATGAATCTGTCAACAGATATATGTCTGACAACAATATGTATGCCATTACTACTGACATATGCTGTACAGATGGTAGTCTACAGTTACTTTCCATATGCCAAATCATTATCCAATAGAGGATATATACAGTGACACAGCTCACACACCAGGAACACGACAGTGAGGCCTCAGGGTCCAGCTATGCCTGCAGGTGCGCTTGTTGTCAGTACTACATTTAGCATTCTACTCTTGCCTGGGAAAGCACTGTCAACAGTAGTACCACCATGATAAACTACATGCCAGTGTAACAGCTTGTAACTTGGGTTACTACCCCTGTATGTAACATAGTCACATGGATAACAGTGCTGTACAGGTCTTATATACTTGTGTGTCCCAGACATGACACTCAGACACCTTGCTACTGTAATGACAGTACATAGATGCATGTATTGTACATGGCATTACATACACTTATTACAGATGTCATTACCTTGCTATGTTATCAGACTGTGATGTGAGCACTGATTACCAGGGCTGAGCCATGCTTAGTGGGTGTCAGCATTGCTGCAATATAACAGCTAAGCAGATTTGCACACTGGTAAGTGAAGCCTACACTGTGTAAGGGCCTGTAAATTTAACCATAGCTTAGCACAGCTTAGCTTCGCACAAACCCACACAAACATGTTTAAAGCTGGTCAAGACTGCCTTAACCACTCTGTATCTGACAGCCTTTGTTCTGCCCAGCAACAAAATACACAGCCCTTGGACCCAGCACCCTGTACACTATAAACACAACAGTTAACCACTACATCATGACAGCTGTGAAGACAGTTGCTTTCCCAATATATCTGTCACTATACATATTGAACAGTATTGAACAATTGCTTTGACTTCCACAATTGTGTAGTACTTGTTATTGATACTACTGTTGCATCTCATATGTTGTTATATCTAAGTATACACATATCAGATACATACAGTGAGATACATCTGGGAAGGTATACACAACCGTGATGTTTACACATGACAGGAATATGGATATATACATATACATATGTAGATATATGGCTACATGTGCATACACATATATATTCAAACATATGTATGTCTACACATCTGTGTAGTGCAGCATATATATAGCCATTTGTAAATCTCTATGTGTATATCTATATGTATATATATATATATATATATATATATATATATATATATATACATGCATATATGCACATCCTATGTGTACAGATATACCTATGTTGATATATATGTAGATATATATAACTATATGTGCATATGTATCTATATATCTGTATATATGTAGACATATATTGCTGTGTATATGTATATATTTGAGTGTTTATATATATATATATATATATATATATATATATATATATTTATATATATATATATAGATATATATATATATGGTTTACTATCAAAATGCCTATGTGCAATTGCACGGCTATGAAGTATTCGAACAACATATGTTCAAATACTTCATAGTTCGGCAGGTTATGTGAGCAAACGTTATCATTGCGAATGGACTGTGCATTCACAATTATAACGTTCGCTCATGTAAGGGGATTGCGGTACAGTGCAGTTAGGGAAATACATCCCTTTCCTCAGTGTAGTGCGATCTCGGAGTTGGAATATTAAGTTGGGGGGTGTGGGGGACACAGCCCCCCACAGGGGGGTGCAGGGGGGCTTTCCCCCTTTATAGATGTGAGTGTAGGCTAGTTAGGTAGGTAGTTAAGGGAAGGGTGGGAGTGCTGTTAACTCGCTATATTTTCAACAATTAACAGCTGTTTTCAACATTAGGTGCATACGGAAATGTTCATTTCCGATGTTACAATTCGAAGTTCCGTACACTTTTTTTTTTATTTTCGAATTTTTGATAGTAAACCCATATATATATATATATATATATATATATATATATATATATATATATATACACATATATATTATCCATATATGTATGTAGATATGTATATGTGTATATATATTTATTTATCTATATATATATATATATATATATATATATATATATATATATATATATATATATATATATATATATATATATATATAGTGCCATGGTGCTACGGCAGTAGCATTGTTACCTCACAGCAAGAGGTTCTCCCATTCGATCCTCAGCTTGGGTTGGGAGTGCCTTCTGTGTGGAGTCTGCATGTCCTCCCAGCGGTTGGGTAACGTTCGAAAGACATGCGTGCGTAAATGGGCGTGCCTTCACTGAAGTTTGGGTGTCGAGCTGGCACCTCGGCGTTTTGTAAAAATCTACTGCCAATCATTAGTGGACTGGAGTTCCGCTGTGGCGACCCCTTACCGGGGAAAAAGCCAAAAGACAAACAAACATATATATATATATATATATATATATATATATATATATATATATATATACACATATATATATATATATATATATATATATATATATATATATATATATATATACACACACATATATATATATATATATATATATATATATATATATATATATATATACATATATGTTTACCATATGTCCAGAACATGGAGTGGAGTCCCACCTCAGCACCAATAGTCTCAACCTCTTAGTACAAGCGGATGTCATGTATGTATTGCAGGTATATATGTAAACTGTTGCTACTATAACAGGGGTTGTCTTAACAGACATGATATGTGCGCCATTGACTACTGAAAGACATCCTAAGGACATCATAGTACAATACCACTACTAGCACAGTAATGATCCTGTGGACTACAGCAGAGATATGACCAATATATGTGGACAGTCTGACACGGTGTGGTCAGTCCAGAGATGTACACAAATCCCCTTCATGCGAGACATGTGGATCACGCCTCACAATGTGGATGTTAATAGCCATTTACATGGGTATATCAAGTAAATACTGGACTACATATGCCCACACAGTTTATGCATTCACACACGCCAGTCTGTCCTTACACATAATACCTGGTGGTGCAGAGGTCACATGGCCACATACTACCCAGTAGTTAGTGACATACATCTGTACAGAATCCCAGTGCTTTGTCAGAAATACACAACAGTAATTTCTGGCACATCCCTCTCCTGTCTGTTGGCCCATTTCCACAGTGTATGTTGTTAGAGGTAAATTCCAATACCATCTGTGATGCTATTTGCCAAACACCAAATAGAGGTCCTGCTCACAGTGAACGGAAAGGCCCAACACCAACATGATGTTCCTAGATATTGGAGTGTGTTTTCATGCAATTGGCTAAGGGAATGTTACCACAGCTGTTCCACATGCAATCAGCTAGAGGGGCACTGCAATTCGTGCAGAGTCCATCAGCTGATCATGAGCTTCACTTACAAAACACAAGCTGCTGCCTTAGCAAAGCAGGTGTACTTCTCCACATCCACCAGAGAGGGAGTGAGAGAGACAGAGACAAAAGTAAGTCAGGGAGGGGGAGGGAGAGTAAATCATGAGCATGTTTGTGTCATACAGCTACCAGTACAGGTTTTCAACCCCCTGACTGACTATGTATTGCTATCACATCTCTATGCAGTTATTGCATGCGCCACATAGCTTACATGTTGGGAAGCTGTCCAAAGGTATATCTGATGGTGAGTGACATCTGCAACAGTGATATAGTAGCGATAAGGTAGGTGTAGTACACGTGCCTGTCCACATGAACAGGTGTCAACTTCAACACAGCCACACTCTCTCAGGGACCCACACACATTGACATTGTTAACAGGTCAGTAATATCCTTCCTAACTAGCTAGTTTGCCACAATACAGTAATGCGCAGGTATCAAATGCACCACAGGGGTTATCTGGATGATATATGGGCAAAGGGTATGTGAAAGTGTCTGACATCAGACAGCATGCTTCAGTAGCCCAGTCGGAGTTGTAGTGAGTCTGAACGTGGTCAAAAGCATCATACTCCTCACACACAGACACAGGGTGCAAGTACTGACATGCATGGGTGCATTGCTTCACAGGTGTGTAGTGGTTGACTGTGCCAGAAGTCTGCACAAGGCTAGCAGAAGGGTATACCTTGGCATCAGGCCACATGACATTGGACTGCAGTGTGGCTCAGCTCAGGGGTGTAGTGTCTGGATTGGCCCACACAGGTGGGTATTGTATTCACCATCCAGTCACCTGGGTTACTATTGTGTGTGGCCAGTGCTGTGCAATGCTTGCCATGTATGTGTTCTATAGTCCATGACATGGATGGTGTCTGGGATGTGCACGCATCCCACATGCATGTTCACTGACATGTGGAACTGTACCTGGGGTGTCTGGCCTATGTTGTGTACACAGATTGTTATCATCAGAGGTGCCAGTCCTGGCCTCATGTGGCAGGAACTGGTAATGGACACCAAGTTGACCCTGCACCTACATTGATAGAATGATACAGGTATTCCCTGGTGTCAGTGGCATCTGTCCATACAGGGTATGTGTTTAAGGCATGGTATGTCTTTTGTGGGTCATATTTGATGGCACCACAGTTGTTGTAGGCGTCCAGTGGGGAACATAGTGAAGGCACACTGTCTGCAATTATGTGCCTATTGTGGTGATGGGACAGAGTGCATGCCCTCTGTTGTACACTGCAATCACACCATGGTTACTATCTGTGTGCATTATGCAGGGTATTACCAACAAAGCGGTTGTTGCCTAGACAAGTGTGTTTGTGTCTGAGACATGGGTTGAGAATGTTCTCTGGGTAATACAAGAGTTGCTTACTTTTTTCACCAGGCCTTGATATCACATTTAGGGGTATGGATTGGCACCCCAGCCTCTCGGCTATTTGACATCTGTTATCCTTGTAAGGTGGACATTGTGACATATAATAGGCCCACCATATAAGAAATTTGCAAAACCTGTTCCACAATGAGTCCAGTTGTTACACACTCACAGCCACCTCCACACAGGATACAAATGACAAACACAGACACAGTTGCCATGTCTGGGATTAGAACTCCTACCTAACTACTTTATTACACTACAGCATTACACAGTGATAGACACACCACAGATATTACTGAACTACTCCTTCCCCAAAGGTGTATTTCAATGTGAAGTACATCCGCAGGCTTGCCAAAGAAGGGCAATGGAGGTTGTATTGACTGTGAATGGCCTCAAAACCATTGCTCCCTACACAAACAAACACACACACACACACTTGCAATGTCTGGGAATAGAAGCCCTACAGATCTATTATATCACACAACAGCATTACGCTATTATAGGACACACCAGAGAGATTACTGAGCTACTTCTTCCCCAAAGGTGTATTTCACTGGGAATGACATCAGCAGGCTTGCAAAAGAAGGGCAATGGAGGTTGTACTGACTGTGAATGACCTCAAAAGCATTGCTCCCTACACAGAAAAACAAACACACACACTTGCCATGTCTGGGAATAGACAACTAACAAACTATTATATCACACTACAGCATTACACTGTTATAGGATGCACCGTGGCAATTACTGGACTACTTCTTTCCCAAAGATGTATTCACTGAAAATGACATCAGCAGGCTTGCCAAAGATGGGTAATGGAGGTTGTTGTGACTGTGAATGGCTTCAAAAGCATTGTTCCCTACACAGACAAACACCCATACTTGTCATGTCTGGGAATAGAACTCCTATCTAAAGAGTTTATCACACAACAGCATTACACAGTTATAGGACACAGCACAGAGATTACTGGGCTACTTCTTTCCCAGAGGTGTATTTCACTGGGAATGACATCAGCAGGCTTGCCAAAGGACAATGGAGTTTATATTGACTTTGAATTGCCACAAAAGCATTGCTCCTTACACAAACAAACACACACACATCCACACTTGCCATGTCCTGGACTAGAACTCCTACTTCACACTACATTATGCTGTTATAGGACATACCACAGAGATTACTGGAATTCTCCTTTCCCAAAGGTGTATTTCATTGGGAATGACATCAGCAGGCTTGCTAAAGAAGGGCAATATAGGTTGCATTGACTGTGAATGGCCTCAAAAGCATTGCTCCCTACACAGACAAACATAAGCACACAAACATCCACACTTGCCATGTCTTGGAATAAAACTCCTATCTAACCAGTTTATCACACTACAGCATTATGCAGCTATAGGACACGCCATGGAGATTACTCAGTGTCACTTTCCTCAAACGTGTATTTCAAAGGGAATGACATCAGCAGGCTTGCCAAAGTGGGGCATTTGAATTGTAGTGAGTGTGACTAGCCTAAAAAGCATTGATCACTACACAGACATGCAGTTGTAACATCTGGGATTAGAACTCCTACCTAACTAGTTTATCACACAGCAGCATTACGCAGTTATAGGACACACCACATAGATTATTGGGCTATTATTTCCCCAAAGGTGTATTTCACAGTGACTGACATCAGCAGGCTTGCCATAGAAGGACTATGGGGAGGGAAGTGTGTGTGTATGGGCCATAACCCATTCATCTAGAGGTAGACACACCACACTCAGGCACACACAGGTTTATATTCCACTGGTATGTGTATACAACTGCTAGGTGACTACTGCCTTGTACAGTCATGTTGCACAGTTAGCACTAGCACCACAGAGTCTATAATGCTGAGGGATTCCAGAGGCTTATTTCTATGGTGAGTGACATTTACAAATCATGTGGTTGTAGCCATTTGGCTGTGTGCTAGGTGGGACAGGCCTCATGATGGAAAGCTCTTTGTCACAGTCACTCTCTTCCACACATCTATGTATCTGTACCTTTGGCATATTATAGTGTGTTGTCCTTGGATATACGTGTGTATTCCTATCCAATGTGTGCACAAAGCATGACTAGTGCATACTGAGGAGTGTATGCACTAACATCTGCAACTGTTAGATATGTATGGTGGTCCACTGTTGTTGCCAGACATGGGCTTCATTTCATTAAGTGTGTGAGCATGCCCAGTAATGCCTTTCAGTATCTTGTTGTCTGACATTGCCTTCATTTTTCTAAGTGTGGAAGCAAGCCCACTATGCCCTTCTGTATTGAATGTGTGGATCAATTCCTTGTAGATTGTACTCCAGTGCAGACTTTTGTGTTCTACACCTACAGCTAGTAAACTGTTTCTGCAGGATATCTGTATATCAGTTGGCAATATGGGGTCAAACTGGGCAAGGGATAGTGGGTACTGTAGGTAACTGTGTCTGTGCTGCTTCTGCTACATGGTCCTGGTGTTAGTAGAGATATTCAGACATGTGTAGTGTTATACACTGTGATATTTTATGTCCTCAAGTACTGACAGGTAGACATTTTTGCTCGCAGTGATGTCCTGGGGAACACAGGGTGAATGCAGCTGTGTCCAGTATTGTGGTCAAATGCCTACATATACCTGCAAACTAATGCCATTCTGGAGGGGGAGCTTCAGACACTTGCTACTGGGTCTGTGTAACTGGTTCAGCACCTTGGTACAGTGGTGGCAGAGGATCCCACACCTGTACATCCATCGACGTGACAGCATGGCCTTATCTTGCTGTGGCAATACCTCACAGCTGTACAGATTAACACAGGTTACCCAGGGGCAGGGGTCATAAGTCAGGACATTAACCCTATTGTTAGGTTTGTAGCCAGGGATAGTATGTGCACATGGCTGTGTTTCGAACTTTGTACATTCCATGATGCCCATGCTCCCACACCTCCACCCCCATTATTCTATCCTCTTCCATACATTATGCAAACATTCTCTGATACTTTCCCTATAGTTATCACCTCATCACAGCACCGTATTGGTGTTGGTCCACAGTTCATGCAGTGGGACGAGGTGGACATGTTACTGTGGTTTGTCCACATGGCCTTGCATATGGGTTCTGTGGCCTGTGTTATGTTGTTATTTAGGAGTCCATGACATAACATACATTGGCAGTATGGTTGAAATGCAGACCTTTGGCAGAGGACTGTAGGCCATTTGGTAGTGATGCAGGCCAGCTGTAGCAGGCCATTGCATTCTGTCAGTCCTACAGTACCAGACTGCCATACAGTATATTCCCCTGGAGTGACAGGGTAGGTGTGCTAGGTGATCATGCCAATACTTTCTGTCAGTATCAATCAGGTGGTGTGGATGCTGGCAGGGTGCTGCTTACAGCTAGGGACACACCTGCATGGGACACCTGCACTGCATGCTGCATTCTTTCACTATTGCCATACACAGGTGGGGGTCATATTGTGCCCATTCCCAACAGCAGCGATAAGGCTGGAGGGGTACCTGTGGGTGGTGGTTGGGGTGAGCTGGCTGCATGTGTGCTATGGACACTACTTGCATCTGACTCTCAGATATGCATGGGGCATTCCACTTATGCTGGCTTGTGCAGGGACATCACCTGTTTCTCAATACATCATTCCTATGATCTTTGTGATCTGCGAGTGTTTGGCCAGATGACATCGGTATTCCCTACTACAAGCCCAGATAATGTGCTGCAAACCTGTATGTACAATTCCAAGGGTGTGTCCATTTCACGGTTACAAATTATACACTGTCTGTCTGGGGTATTTCCCCTGTGTACTGCTTGTATATCTGGCCCAACAGTCATGCCATGTCTGTCTTTCAGATGGTGACACATATTACCTCCATACATTTACAGTGGCTTATTGCTAGAATGTGTTATACTGGGGAGCATTGTGTTTGGCACTGCAGTTGTGAGGACTTGGCCCTGTTATCAGCAGTACTGGACAATGGTCACCAGGTCAAACCTCACCATGCATACATACTGACCACTCTCACACAATATGAAAGAAACACCAACCTAACACATGCATACCTGCATATTGTACAAATATTTGCTACAATCTATCCTGCTGCCTTGGCCACCTGAGGTAATCTGTGCTCCACTGGTATTATACCTACACATACATGTTACTACATTTCTACATCGAATTGGGGGCACACCAGACTGTTACTACATTTCTACATAGGATTGAGAGGGCACACCTCACTGTTACTATGGGTCTGCATCGGATTGGGGGGCACACCTGAATGTTTCTGCATTTCTACATAGGATTGGGGGGGGGGTCAAACCTGACTGTTTGTACATTTCTACATAGGATTGGGTGCACACCTGTTTCTACATTTCTATATAGGATTGGGGGGCACACCTGACTGTTACAATGTGTCTACATCGGATTGGGGGGGCACACCTGACACTTGTACACATTTGCTATGACTGTACTGGTATGTCAGGTACTCCATTTCATTTTGTATTCTAACCTATCATGCTGACTAGAGGCATATCAGTGTATTACAGGTCTTAGGTTTTATTGACCTACATTTCAGTTTCTGACATCTTACCCTTCAGAACTAACATCCCACTGCCTGACCTGACGTAGTCTGTCTGTGTAGGCCTCGGGGGGAGGTTACCCATAGCCATCATTCAGAGGCCTTAGCACAGCCTTTGTTTGTGTTTTGTCTACACCTGTCCAGCTGGCTGAGACTGTTGTTGGGTATGTGAGCTTCCCTGACTGGCATGTGTGTGTCATATGGACACACATGTGGCCCTGCACATTTCCTGCAGTAGGTTTTGTCACCATGTGTATACTGGCTACTATGGTGACACCAGTATTTGTTACAGATCTCATGCTGCCACTATTGGTGTCTACTATCTGCTGGCATCCCATTCAGCCACCTGATTCCCTTGCATGCTCACATCCATACCATAGATACAAGTAACAACACATACTACTCCATTCAGCAATTGGTAAGAAGAGTGACTTACCTTGTGGGTGTGCCAGTATTGAGAATGGTGCTGGAGGGCTGCCTATGTCTGATGCACATAGTATACTCCCTATACATGGTTGAGCACAGGTAGTGTCATGTTTGGCATCCCTTTTACTGTATGTGCAAGTCAGAGAGAGGTGTCATTCCCTGGGTCCCTACTGTGTCAGTGTATGTGCTATGTGTGGCCTCTTTGCCAAGGCCAGGGCATACTGGGCATGCCTCCTTCTGCCTACTGGGGCAGGCTCAGGTTTTTCCTCCTCTGAGTCACTCTGTGCCTGTGCAGGCCTTGGCAATGGTGGGGGGCTGTGTGGCCCTGCCCTGTGCTGTTTTTGCTGCAGCTGTTTCTGCAGGATCATATTGTGTAGCATGGCACATACAATGACAATTTGAGTACATGTAGCTGGTGAGTACTGCAAGGCTCCACAGGATGTGTCCAGGCACCGGAACCGTGACTTGAGCATCCCAATCACATGCTCTATTATAATTCTGGTCTGTGCATGTGTCTTATTATGGAGTTCTTGTTTGGGTGTGTGCGCATTTCTGATGGGTGTCATCAGCCACGGCTCCAGTGCATAACCAGCATCCCCTACTAGGTGACCGTAAGGGATGTCCCCATTGACAAATCTCTTGTACATTTGCGTCAGATGCCATATGTGGGAATCGTGATAGCTTTTAGGGCAGCCACCATACACATTCATTATAATGCCCTTGGGATCACACACGACCTGGCAGTTGATGGAGGGGAAGCCCTTGCAGTTGATGTAGACCCTACCCTGCTCACCAGGTGGTGTTTGGTGCATATGTGCCTGCAGGGTATTCTTCTATTTGGTGGAAGAGACGCATATTGCTCTCCAACGTCTCATGGGTGTTAGGGAAATATACGTCGTCAATGGCATGTGCTGACATGGCATCCAGGAACTGGTGGAGTACCCTGGATGCTGATGCCTGTGAGATCCCCATGATATCCCCAGTTGGCCTTTGGAAGGTTCATGTGGCTAGTATTCTTAGGCCTACACATATCTTGGTATCCACTGGGATGGGTTTCCCTCTGTTAGTTCTGTGTGTCAAGTGTGGCCGGCACAGCTCAACAATTTGCTGTAAGAGGTCCCTGTCCACCCTATAGCGCTCCACTATCTCCAGCTCATGAAGCCCCTGGTAGGTTACCCTGGGTCTGTACACTCTTCTCCGTCTCCTCACTGTGGGTTGGTTGACAGCATTCTCATTCTCATCACCCTCAGCCTCTTCCACATGTTGATGTATGATAGCTACTGCAGCCCCTATAATTTTGTTGTATTTGTTTGTTAAAATTTCCCTGCTTGTATACACTGGTGGTGTAGAGTATGTGGGAAAAACCAGAGGGAAAGGTATTTCCATAGTTTATAGTAGTGTTCTGGGCTGGGCTGGTCTGCTGCCTGTGTAATTGGCTGATTCTGATACATTTCAACTGCCAGCTATGCTAGTTCTCCTTGATTACCTTCCTACTAGTTTTCCCTTCCCATTGCCTTCCTGTTTAAGCCCAGGGGCGCATCGTGAAAACACAGTGCTCAAATGTGCACAGAGCTGCTATTTCCTGGTTTACTTTTTTTTTCCTTTAAAACACACACCCGCTTAGGCAATGTAAAGAATGCTAGGCAGCCTCAGACACCTCCCCTTGCTTAGCTCTGCTAAGCTAAGGGCAAACCTGAGCTACAGGCCTCCAATCCACTTGCAGTATGCCTGATACACCCCTCTATGATGTCAGCTAACTCCTAGGCTTGCACCAAGCTATTTCCTACACTTGCACTGTTGGGTACTGACTAGCATTGAGTGGAAATCTGGGATTCAGTATCATTCTCCTCATTTGCATAGGATTTCCTGCTAATGCATAGTTGCAGGTCCCACAGTGAGCCTCCCCCCTTAGCAACCACTATTCAGTGGTCATGTTGTCTTCTGCCTGCCATTAAGTATAATGGCAAAATAGTGATTTTGGTAAGAATGTTTATTTCAGGTTATTTTTTTTTATTTTTGGCCTGATTCCATTTGCGCGCTGCTGCCCTACGCTTAAACAGCCAAAACCGGCAAAAAAAAATAAAAGTTATTTTTTTTTAAACTGTTTTCGGTGCCAATGGCCATACATTTGGCCATTGGCATGTTTTCCATGTTATATACACCCTTTATTTGGAGCTGTCATGGCTCTGTTTTGTAGTTTGCAGAAATGTACTCGGTTACTAACCGAATACATTTCTGCAGATTACACTAATCCTGCATGGCTGGCTGCCAGCTTCCTGGATTGCAAATTCACCTAATTTGCATGGGTTTCACCTGCAAATGGGGTAATTTACATACAGGAGCTGCGTCCATGCAGGAATAGTGCAGGTGCGCTCATGCACATCCCTGCAGCTTATTCCTGAATCGTATGGCGAATATATTGCCTCCTGGAGCTCCTGCACTGTTCCTGCACACTGCACAGGGCTTGCTGAATCTGGGGGATTATCTTCATCGACCTTTTATTCAGAAATAAAATGAGCCATAAAAAGTCAGTAAAATATTGATCTGAAGTAAGCCACATGTTTTAAATGAAATGTTGCATTTTATTAATTTTCCAAAAATTGTCCTTCAGATGAGATGTTGAACTGAGGTCTAATCTGTCTGGGTTGGTGGTAGCTCAAATGGATGTAAAGGATCTCAGGGCAGCTATCAAAAAAGGTAGGGGTCCTTTATTTTACACAACATAAAAAGCACTTTATTTGCAAATTTATATAGTTACAAAATGTACATATTTGCAGGCACACACACACACACACACACACACACACACACACACACACACATCTATATATATATATATATATATATATATATATATATATATATATATATATATCTACACATTTCTTTCTATTTTTTTTCACTATTTAACATTTTTCTTATAACATTCTCATTGTCACTGTTTCATAAATGACCCCCACTTCTCTTCCATGACCATAATCCAATTTTTTGTAATACATCTGGAAATTCCATTTTCCATTACACACAATTTCATTCAATTCTTCATTCCAAATAACCCATATTACATAAAACAAAGTATCTACTCTTATCACATATTCTTTCCTCTTGTTCTTATAGTACCCATATGTAAGCACATCCATACTTACATTGTTTATGTAATTAATATTCTCAAAAAAGTTTTTTCCACACAACTTTTATTCTAGTCTTTTATCACACTTTTACGTTTAAAAAAAAACATGGGTCTGGATTCATGAACTGCTAAGTTCCACACCGATATCGTGTGCTCATCTCAATGCACATAATAGGTACGCTATTTTGCATAAACCACTCTACACATCATGTAGAGCTGCCAAACAAAGGTAAATAGCAGAGTATGCTAATGAAAGAATAAGGAGCTGAATTACATGCTAATTACCCAATCCAAGATGTTGGAGCCATTCAGGATGCTGTAAATTAACCATCCATGTAGAGATGGTGTATCCCTTTGCCATGAACACCAATACATATTAGAATACAGCCACCATCACACTTAGAAAACTAGGCAATATCAGGGGCTGCTGCTGCTGTCTTGCATGTGTATGTGCAACAGGCTCAAAACTATGCTGCTGATTCTGCTGATAGACCTCATCCAAGCAGAAGAAAGGTGTGAACCTCATTTAACATATGGGCTGCATGATATTGAAATAGTAGATCAGGAAAATAACTTTCTTGGGTGGCGAAAGCTGGGGAACCTTGTTGGCTAGACTTACATAGGCCCTAGGGCCGATAGCCTAGTACCTACCTATGAACCTAGGAACCTATACTGGGTTGATAGGGAAGCAATACAGGAACTCAGCAAACTCTGCCGCTCCCACCTCATACTCAGGGGAATATGAGGAGAACATATACCAGTGGAAACTAAGGTATGTGTAGCATTAAGGATATTAGCTACTGGTACATTCCAGAGATCCACAAGGGATATAGTAGTGGTGTCACAAGCCTCAACCTCCAGAATATTGCAACAATGTCCTAATTCTATGCTATAATGTGCAAAGGAATGCATTTATTTTCCAAACACACCAGAGGAGAGAGCAAGGAAAATGCAGAAATTTTATGCTGTGGCACACTTACCTGAAGTCTTGGGGGCGATGGACTGCACTCACATAGAAATAAAAGGCCCACCTGGTTAACAGGGAAGGACATACATCAACAGGAAGAGATTACACTCTGTCAACTGCCAGGTTTTCTGTAATGCCAAAGGGATCATCATCAATGTCTGTGCAGACAACCCAGGCAGTGACCATGACTCACACATGTGGCACACCTCGCAGCTTTACACAAGGTTTGCTAGGGGTGATGTTCCACAAGGCCATCTGCTGGGTGATGCAGTTTATGCACTGGAACCATGGTTCATGACATGAATCAGAAATGCACACACATCTCCACTGAAGAAGGATACAATGATGCCCATGCTCAAACAAGAAACATACTAGAGTGTGTGTTTGACATGCTGAAGTCACATTTCTGCTGTCTAAACACTTCAGGGTGTCCTCTGCAGTATGACACAGACACCTGTGCAGAAATTGTCACAGTTTGTGCCATGTTGTATAATATCATCTGGATGAAATAGCTGCAACAGGGACAGCAAGAACTATGACCATGCATTCCTGGACTACAGGTAGGGGCAGCACCTCCCGCATATACAGATGAGTATTCTGAGGGAGAACCTCCAGCTGCATAGATAGCCAGAAGATGTAGTTATGCATAATATGCCTTTGCCCTGGATAAGAGGCAAAGAATAGCACACACACACACACACACACACACACACACACACACACACACACACACACACACACACACACACATGAACATGCACACACTCTCACCAGCGAAGGAATATACATAACAACCTAAGCACATACAAGCATTAAAAGTGATGCCATCCAATCTCCACAAACTTTACTTACCTGTGTAATTTCTGTGTATGGATAGCATAAGACAGAGTCAGTCCCAAAGCATGACTCATAACTGCAGTAATGTCAAGGTAAGTGTAGAACCTGTATTATATAAACAAAAGCTACCTGCATACTGTCAGTCATAAATGTACTCAATCAGAACCTATGTGAGGAGTCCACCAATAACATTCTTGGCTTATAGAATTGATACCTGCAATATACAGGTTTGCATTGTACACAATAACTGGCATCATACCGGTCACCTACCCACTGTACACAAAACAGTCAACAGGACAATTATGTCAACAGTTTTACAAGTAGAGCAATAAGCAGGGATGCAGTATCACCTATTTGAATGAATGACTTAACAATACTAAATGCAAAAAAGCTTTCCAAAATGATTATGTAGAGAAAAATCCAAATATACATATACTCAACATACTGAGAAAGACTCTCTTAGCTGTCAACTCTGTGCATCAGACATGTATGCAACCCTAAGTCAAACCCACATGAACAAAGGGCATGGCACAGTCCTCATCATCTGCACAGGGTATGTGTGTGTGTGTGTGTGGGGGGGGGGTGCAGGCCAAGCCTGACACCAAAGTAGTGAGTGTGTGTGAGTAAGAAACACAGAACATTCAGTAAAGTAGGAAATATCAAGAGGCCACAAACGGGAGATATCTCCCAATCAACTTTAAGGTTTTCTTAGCTTGTATGTGTGTGGGCTGGTATTGCCAGGTTTTGTGAAATGTGTGTGTGTCTGCATGAACACAATCAAGTTCTGTGCTAGCCCTATTTCCTGCCATGTTAGACAGGTGTGAGTTATGCATGGTAGAGTTGTCAGCTGAATGTCATCCCATTGGATCTTGCAAACTACCTCTGCCAGGAGTTGCACTGCCTCTTCCATGTTCATGGTTTGAAGTGAGGGCGCTCCCTGAATGTGAGAGATGTCTGCTGGGTGAGTTCTCTTCACAACTACATCCTGGACCATGACACTGTGGTCTACCATGTCTGGATGTGAACACTTCAATCACTGATGGAGCAGTACAAGTAGTGGCACTACATGAGTGGGATCTGGTACAGCAACATCAGCTAACGCCAAAGGATGTTGTGGCTCTATGGACAAATGGATGACAGCCCACTCCCAGCAGATGTTCCATCACAGACACAGCCCAATCCAGACTGTCACTCATAATATCTAGTGAGTCATCCACATGGCTGAGGCAGTCACATATGTTAGAATGTGCCATGTTTAGGACTCATACACACTTTCTTTCAAGATCTTGGTGGAACATGTCTTTGCCTCTATGATGGCTCTATACATACGTCTGGTGCCAGGAAATGACACAACAGCATCAGGACAAGGGTGGATTGTAAGACTACAATGAGCACCTCTAACAACCCTCCTGTGTGGTGCCACATCATCACGATGGTTACTGACAGATTCAACCAGCTCTGCACCTGGAATAACCACATTAACCTGACCAACCGCGTCACCCTTAACCTGCGCTATATCTAAGGCCTCAGTGGAATGGGTATGCGTACGCATACTGACTGTGTTCAAAATAAGGCCACTTTGTACATTGTATGAACTGCAGTGTTTGAAACTGACAGGCATACCTACATGAA
>NC_056728.1:1056443455-1056457117 GCF_019279795.1 Protopterus annectens
TAAAAGCTTGAGTTTCATATGGCCGAGACCATATGATTGAACTTTTAAAAGCTCAAATGGTCTGAATGGAGATCTCCATAGACTGTGGAATGGGAAGATTTCACTTTTCCGCAATGTAGTGCTATCGCAGAGTTGGTGTATTTAAATAGATGGGGGGTGTGGGAGGGCACAACCCCCCATCTGGGGGTGCAGGGAGACTTGCCCCCCTGCTAGAAATGTTTATGTTATTTTTTGTTTGTTTTATGTTTTATTTTTTACGTTTGAACTTTTGAATGTTCGATCATATGGTCTCGGCCATATGAAAGTCAAACATTTGAAAGTCCGATCATGTAAAGTAGACCTACATATATATATATATATATATATATATATATATATATATATATATATATATATATAGATATATATATATATATGCACACACACACACACACACACACACACACACACACACACACACACACACACACACACACACACACACACACACTCACATATACATATATACCTCCCCCAACACACACATATATGGTGTTATTGGTGCAGGCATACAGATATAATGTTTGTAAGGCTGACCAAGAACAGGGTAAGAGTCCTACCAGCATGCATGAGACCAAGACAGTTCTTCAGTCCCTCACATGGGGAAAATTTGGACACATTTTACTGGTTATCCATGGTTGTCCATGTGGGTGTGCATGAATGTCACCTCTCAATCCTTTAGGTTCATGCTGACAAATGTGTTTGATTGCATCATGCCTACTTTAGATCTAGACAAGTTTCTAGCCTTAAGTAGGATATGTAATCTAACAACAGAATGTGCAATATAATAACAGTAATGGGCACACACACACAAGTGCATTAGTAGCAGCAGTAGATCTTTTCAGCAACATATTGTGACAGAGTGTAAAAACACAGACCAACAAGGAATGATTATAAGCAAATAGTTAAAGTTATATATATGCAATAAACTAATACATTAATCGATAATAAAGCTTTGACCATATACAACACATGCCTATATTTTCTAATATGAGTAGAAAGTGATTAAAATATTATAAGGTCACGTTAGAAAAATGGAAGCACAAAGGCTGTGAGATTAAGGCAAGAGAAGGGGGAGTAAAAAAGGGAAGTGGACAGGCTGGGATGTAAGTGTAAGCCTGGGATTTATAAACTGCATCAAGTTGAAAATGGAGAAAGGGAGTATGAAAGAGAGGGTAACAAAGGAGTTGTAAGGAGTGCCTGGATGAAGAGCAGACTGCTGGGGGGAATGTTAGAAGAGAGCACTGAAATTTAGAGATAACTAAAAGAAATCAAAGGATATCACAGAAATACAGCTAAATGGATAACTGGAACAGATATTTGAGGTGTGGGTGTGATGCAGTTTATAAAATGAGTTACTTTGACCTCCGTATGTAAGTATCCTGGGCACAACAACAAATGGATTTGTTTAGAGCGGAATAAGCATAATACTCATAATAAGCAAAAAGCTTCTTTTTGTTATGCAAAATGTGCAGTTGAAACTAATACAACTTATTTTTATGCATTCAAGTGGATAAAAATATCCTGCTTCACATTATTCATTCACATTGCAAAGACATTTTTTAAAGAGAGATGTGAGGCTCGAGGTCTACGATGTTATGCCTTATGCCAGTAGATTCCTAAAGCAAATTTCTGTAGCAATTGCACTCAGTCTGTATGAAAAAAGAAACCTGAAGAACTGCATAATGTCACACCTGCATTACTGGGAAAGTGTTGTGAAGCAAAGTGATGAACATCTTGTGTCCCCAGACACCCAGTTTTAATGGAGAAAGTAGAAACAATTTTTCCTTGTGTATATCACAGAATGCATGCATGTGCACACACACACACACACACACACACACACACACACACACACACACACACACACACACACACACACACAAACTTGCTGAGACAGCTGCCCTTTGCAATACCTTTCCCATTAGCCCTCCAATTCCAGCTCACACAGACACACAGACACACACACACACACACACACACACACACACACACACACACACACACACACACACACACACACACACACACACAAACTTGCTGAGATGGCTGCCCTTTGCAATACCTTTTCCATTAGCCCTCCAATTCCAGCTCACACACACACACACACACACACACACACACACACACACACACACACACACACACACACACACACACACACACACACACACACACACACAGTCATTCACTCATGCATACAGAGGATTGCAAATTTATGCACCAAATCTGTGGGATGTGGGAAGGAACTAGGCCTCTGGTTAAAACTCATATCAGTACTGATCAGAGGAAGGACATGCAGACTCCACTTAGAAAGCTGTCCTGTTGGGAACCAGTTATGATGTGCACCTCTACCTAATAATATTGTATATTAAGAAATACATTAAGCTGGTGACACCTTTAAAGGAAGACATAATGAAGAAAGAGTAAAGAAGATGAACAACTAAGTGAGAAGGCCAGGGTTAAGGATGCCAGTACTTGGGAAGGGGAATGGAATGAACATGGCAGGAAGAAAGTCAATGCCTGAAGTTAGGAAGGATGATGGTTGCTTCTCAGCCATGGAAGTATCTTGGGGAAAAAGGGTGGAATACAAGTATATGGTCATCCTATAGTCCTATAAGTATAGTTCATGTGAGTGTCTTTTCTCAGATTTATTCTGACTAAGGTTTTTCAAAACCACAGTGATTTGTATTGTGAGAACCAGTGTTGCACTGCAGTGTTTTTTTCACTTTCACCACTGTTCTGTGACCATGGAGTTGGCTTGCCCCCACAAAAAGGCTATAAGAGTTCTAAGGGACCTAGACATTGTAAACTATAATCAGTATGGTTTCATTAAAAAGAGGTGCTCTATGACAAATATCCATTAGTTTTGCTGTGTTATACTTAAGGTTTTGAAGGCAATGTTTGCTTTTGGCATCTTCTTTTTTGAGGTTGCGCAAAATAATTTATTTGCTGGACCACCTAATTTAAATTTAGAAACATTTCCACCAATGTGGAAAGAAATCAGCTATATTTCAGACAAAAATGTTATCTGATAGATATACTAGATGGACTTATGTAAAAACAAAGAATCTTACATCAATAACAACAACTTGTCAGCCTTCTTTAATATGCATAATCTGACTACCAAAGCAAAGCAGCACAAAACAAAAACTGAAACACCTTCTGTCCATAGACGAAGCAGATTCAGTAAGTCTACAAAAACCAGCCAGGATAGGTGGTTCAAGATTAGACAGAAAAAAAAAAACTTTTCAATCAAAAAGTAAAGATCCCAGTTTAGTGTCACCTGTATAAGTAATCTTTCATTTCAACAGAACAAACCTTTTTGTAGATAATCTAGAGGAAATTCGGAAAGAAAGTGGGATATCCATGGACAGACATGCTGAAAATGGCTGATAAACACCCCTTGCAAGGAAGTAAAGAGGGCATTAGATAAATTAGACAAATATATGTAGCACACTAGTAATAGTTTAAGCATCAGTCTATTCCAGTGATCAATGTAAGTTTTCCTAATATTAAGATTTCTAGCTTCATTAGTACCTGCTGCCCACCCTTATGAAAAAAGTGCCTATAAGGAATCAAAACTGAGTCATCCAGGCAGTCAGTTGAAGTTGTTTGAGACTGGGATGTGTCAAATTCCCCTTGTCTTGTGTGAGTCCATCCAATGTGTGAGGAAGCTAGTGGAACTTTTCTTTGGCCACTTACATAAGAAGGATCAATGTTGCCCGGTCAAAAATGGAGCCACCACAATGATTTTTGGAGAGTCCTTCTGAATCTTCAGAATTACCCTGAATATCAGTGGAAAGGGTGGAAATGCTTAAATGAACACCCCAACAACTGGAATGAAAATGCATCTGTTTTAAAAGGAGGAAAAATTAATGGACACTGTGGAATCACCCAACATTGCCCTTAGCATTGTCTGAGCCAGTGGAGTATGCAAGAGGTCTTTCTGTTTTTTTTTTAGATTCAGAGGGAGCAGAAACAGCAGGACCACATAAGTATCTAAGTATCCATGCTGTAGCCAAGGAAGAAGCCTGATTGCTAGTACACTCTGATGGAAAGAGCTGGTCAGAAAGTAAGCTGTCAGAGAAAAGTGTTTAACTCAGATAAGAAGCTGAGAATATAAAAAAGCATTTACTATAGTAAATATGATTATCTACTAAATAAAACACTGAAAAGCACCTTTGCAATATAACTTACAGAATATACTGCTGACTCCAAGTTGTTGAGCATAGGTTCAGACATCGCAATGTCCTATAGCAAGATAAACCCTCCATGCAATGTTTGTAGAAGAAAAAATTCCTGCCCTTCTAGGACATGTTAAACATTGACTTTATGACATCACATTGTGGGCATTGCATGCATATTTTGAAAGGAAGTGGAAACATTGCTATGGTGATGTCAATTTGTGGGTAGGTACTAAGAATAAGACTATAGTCTGTAAGTAGTGGTTGGGACATAAACTTCTAAATGGCACAAGCTCTGTTTCGAAAACTACAATTTTTTTAATATGAAAGGTGCAGACTTTGCAGTACAATAGTAGCAAGTGTTAACTGCTAAAAACTGTCAGAATTAGAAATTTTACATTTTGTATTGATATTTTTATGTACATTTACTTAGAAATAGCGATAAAAGAGGAAAGAAATTGAGGAATGTAAAAAAGTAGGGCATTGTTCTCCTTTAAGATAAAATGGGTAGTAAGCACTTTCACTTTTGGCAGAGCTTCCTCAGACCAAAGTTATACATACCAGTAACATGTAATACATATGAAGAACCATTTTTTTCTCATTTCTTTTTATTTTAATATATAAATAGAAGTACATTCAATAAGTTGTAAATAGCAACAGTACAATTATAAAGAAAAGAACATAGTATTTTTTCCAAGGAAACATGCATGTTAGATATTAATTAAAACAAACTGTGGTACTCCAGAGAGTAGAGTTCAGTATAGTAAGTAGTAATATATGTTATATAAGCAATAAACATTTTGAGAAACAAATTCAGGAGGCAGAGTTCTGCTAAAATCAATCAATCAGAGATAATACTTTGTCCAAGAATTGTTGACAAGTGTCTTAGGAAATAACCTACTTTCATTTTTTAGTCTCAGTTAAGGCTACTTCTATTAAGTAAAATACAAACTCTTCAAAGGATGTTGGTGAAAGTCATCTCCAAAGCCTAGTGATATTTTTCTTAGTCACTGCCAAAATGGTTCATTGCAGGTAGAGGTTCTCAATATACAGCTTATGGTTACCTTTTGCATTAAATAGAGCTAAAACCTAAGTAAAGGAAAATAATCAAGCTATAAACTTTCATGAAGTCTTTGGGATTCCAAAATGTTTCAAAGAATGACAGTCAAAAGATGTATGCATCCAATCTGCATTACAAATCTTGGTACATCTCCAACATTTAATGGTGTTGTTTTTATTTATTTTGGCCATTCTGTTTTTTTTTTTCAAACACCTTTATTGAATTATCACTTGTAACATAGGACACTTTATTGGCCATTTTATTTTGATTTAAGAAAGATCTGCATAACAATATCCAAATAAATATGCATCTTAGATTTCTTATATGTCATAGAAAAGTTGAATTGGTTTTGGAATTTCTTTATGACATGAATATATTACAGATAAACATTTGTCTTGAGCTTGTATTTAATATTCTGTAAAAGTAACTGATCTTGAGCATCCAGATGATAATCATTTATAAGCTGCTAAAGATATTTTACTTTTAGATCATTAAAACATTGTTATCAGCAAGAGCTTTTGGTCTCCCAGAAGTCAAGTGTAAGTGCGGAGACTTTGTAACAGAAATAAATAAAGATTTCATTATTTAAATGGTATGATAGTCTCAAACCAAAGTTTCACATATATTTTGCTGAGTATGATATTTCTGAAGGAATCTAAGACATGAGTCATATAAAATGGATGACAGGCATGGAGAATTACATTGTATGTTATTGCAAAGATAATGCCAAAAGAATTTACCTTGATTTACACTGCTATTATTTTGTGTTAAGACATCACTAGTATTAAGTAGGCAGTTTTCCAGTCTGAGTTATAATTAGGATCAATCCAATTTAGTTTATTTTTAAAAATTGTTGCTTTAACATGGGTATCTACATTAGGAAAGTTAATACCGCCTAAGTTCCAGGATTTAGTATGATGATGTAGAGCTGCACCAGGTTTGTTTGGAAAGAATATGCATTTTAGAAACTGTTTATTAATTTCTTTAGTAAGTGACTTATCAAGATAAAAGGTTAAAGTCTGTATTACATATAATGGTTTATGAAAGAGAATCATTTTTATTAATTACAATCTATCATCAAAGGATATAATAGCTTTGCTGTACTTATTAGTTAGCCTTGGTTTTATATTTTGTAGTTCTCATTTCTTTAATATCATTCATTATAGCTATTCAAAGGAAGTGACTTGTTTACCTGATATATTGTTTTCTGTGTTTGTAGTTTATTTTTTTGTTTAGAAATATAAACTTGCATTTTAGATTATTAAAGTGTAGACCTGAGTATGACTGACTGAAATAGCTTTATGATAAAATATAAGCCTTCTAGAGTTGATCTTAAGTTGTGAAGTGTTAGTAGCACAAAGAAAATCAGATCTCAAATGACAAAGTTCTATTCACTTAATCTTTAATAAAATAATAACAGACAAAGCTTTGGGGGAAAATTCTATTGTTACATAGGGAAGAAGTGAATGATGCTTTTAAAACTGAATTTGTCAAGCATGAATCTGAGTAAAGCAAATGTCTCGTTGAAAAAGAGTTTGCAGTTCATACTGTCTACTAATGATTCAGTTGTTGATGGTCTAACAGACCTGAAAGTGTTTACCAGGACTTTAAATCTGAAACTATTTCAGGATGCTAATAAGCATTTGAGCACTTTTTTTCCTGTAAGTGCCCCTATCATAATGGTGCTCTATAATGTGTGTGAACAACAGATATATAACTTATTTGAACATTCAATTAGTGTTAAAAGTTATAATTTATCTAAAGATAAGTGTGATTCTCTGACTGCTGTACATGGGAATACAGACATAGTAATTAAACAAGCTGATAAAGGGGGTACCACTGTTATTATGAATTTGGTAGATTATAAGACATCTATGCTTGATTTCTTAAATGAGAATATTTTAAGGTTATAAATAAGCGCAATATGAATTATATTGTTTATAAAGTAAGTAGTCTCATTTATGATCTGCAACTTCAAAATGAAATTCAACATGAATGATATAACTTTTTGTATGCTGTGCACCCTGTTATACCTGCATGGGCTACTGAGGATTCCTAAAGATAAATGTTACCCCCCCAGACCTATAGTCTCGGGTAGAGGATGGATGACTTAGCCTATTTCACTGTATTTAGAAGTTTTGAAACCTTTGTTGAAGGATGTTCAAAGTTTTAAGTGATTTCTTGGAAATGTTATATCAATGATAGTAAAATAATAATAAAAATAATGAATATTTTGGTAACTGTGGGCATTAACTCTTTATTTACAGTTATCCCTAACTCTTATAGTGTTCGGGTAGTTAGAGGCCATTTATGTGCCAATACCACTTTTACAGGAAGGAAAATTGTGACATTTTGTCTTCTATTGGAAATAGTTTTAACAAGTTTTTTTTTTTATTTGAACAACAACTCTGCCATCAAGTATTGGGAATAGCAATGGGAACTTCAGTAGCATATACACCAATATGGCATTGGGAAAACACCTATATATTTGTTCCCTCAAGTGATTATAGTAAGAATGTTCTGCTTTATAAATATTTTATTGGTGATGCTTTCCTTAACTGGAAAGTGGATGAATTAAATCTAATAGAAAATGTCTATTTTTTGAACAATACAGCTGACTTTTTAAAGTTTAAGTTCAAATTTTCTAGAGTGGAAATGAGCTTCTTAGATATAAGAGTATGAAGACAGAATAACCTAATATCCACTAATATGTTTAGAAAAGAAGTTCAAGAAAATAGGTTTGTTCATAGGCAAAGTATACACATTACACATGTATTTACGGGTATAGTTAAAAGCCAGTTTCTTAGAGTAAGTAGACTCACAACAGACTCAGTTATGTGATCAACAGTTAACTACAATAAGACAAGAATTCCACACCAGGAACTATGATGAGGCCCTCTAAAATGAGATCTTACATTATGTTAACAAAGAGAGGGAAGGGGAAGCTAAACCATACTTTGCTCATCAACATCGGCCAAGAACTAGACTGAATAAGAAACAGAATAACAACATAAGATATATGAAATTATATAGTACTAATACTGATGGGATTACTTGCATAATAAGAAACAACTGGAGTATATTGAGTACTTTGCCAGAGCTGAATAAATTTATAAGCAAGACTCCAGATTTTGCCTATAAGAAATGTCAAAATCTTAAGCAAAGAATGTGCTTCAAAGAAATGAATGCTAATAAGTCTGGTGGTATATAGATTAAAGGGAAAGAAACTTTCCCATGCTACAGCTGATCTTTCTGTACGTATTTAGTAGCTAACATTATTTTTGAACATCCTAATAGTAAGAGTTTATGAATTTACTTGCACTGCTACATGTAATACTGAGAACATTATTTCTCAAGCTGTCTGTAGTGCTTGTAAAGGTTTTTATGTAGGGAAATGTAATCGGAAGTTAAAGAAAAGGATTTCAGAGTGTCTGACAAAAATAAGAAGAGGAATTATGACTAATTTGTTGACTAAACATTGTAAAGAGAATGGTGAACTACATACTTTCAAGTTTACAGTCATACAAACAATTCTATCTAAAGTAAGAGGGGGGTGATATTTTGAATGAAGCAGAGGTTGCAGAATAGAAATGGATTTTAAGGCTACACGCTGACAAAGAACCAAGGTTGAATACATCTGTCTGCCTGAAATTTATTTTAAAAAGTAGACAAATGAGGCTTAAGTAATGTGTTTATATTTGTATGTTTTCATTTTGTATAGTTTTTTATTTTATTTTTTTGCTGTAATGATTAATACTGTTTTTGTAGTGTGTTTATTGAGATGTTTTACCTTAATTTCTGCTATTATAATTATTTTTGATGCTGCTGCTTTAAACCTATAAAGGATGAATTTAAACTTTCAATAGGAACAAATTTGACTGGGTATTAGAATCATGTATTGTGTATAAGATGATGGATCAGACCTGTGTATTTTAATATGCACCGAGGAAGGGAATTCTCCTGAAAGCTTTGCCTGTTATTATTTTACTAAAGATTAAGTAGAACTTTGGCATTTGAGATCTGATTTTCTTGTTGAAAATTGTTGAGTGGTTGGTGTTGATCTCATTTATTCAGCCTCAGCCCATTGGAATCATTTACTTAAGTGTTACTAGCACATCATCAGTAAATAGCATAATTTTGGAAGTATAATTTTCTGAAATTTCTATATCTTTGATATTTGTGTTATTTCAAGTTAAAATTTCTAAAATGGCAATGGCCATAGCAAGTATAATAGGAGCAAGGGAGCAATCATGTTTAGTACCCTTAGTCATGGAAATGTATTCATATGTGAAATGCCTTAATTTAATGTAAGATTTGTTATCTTTATAAATATTTTTAATAATGGAAATGAACTGAAAAGGAAAATAAAATGATTCTAAGACTTTAAATAAACAATTTCAATTTAAAGAATCAAAGGCTTTTTCAATTTCTAAACTAAAAAGAAGAACTTCTTCATTGTTGTTGTTTACAAAATCTAAAAGGGTTAATAATCTATTAATGCGTTTCCCCCGGACTCACTATTCTTCCATGCAGGCGGCTGCTTAGGAACAGGACGACAGCATGCCATGCATATTAATGAAGGCATGCTGCCCAACCTCCTAGGCATACACAGAGCATGTACGAGTGCAGGGGGCGTGTCTGAGAGCAGAGCACTCAGAATAAACACGCCCCTGCAAAGTAGAGCAGCAGAAAGTGGAAATAAATGAACAAGGCCACTCATTGGTGTCCGCATATCCCCACCAACAGTCCCCCATGTGTACAACAGCAACAAGACATAAAGATGAAAAGAAGAAACCCCCGTATTGTTGTCTAAAGCTCTGAGTACAGCTAAACGTAGGTGAGTGGGTGTGGCCATTGCTCAGCCAGTGAAAGCAGTCCAAAAGACTGAAGAGGATAACAAGGACGATATATGCAACTGAAGCATGTCAGCAATAGTGTAGCGGGCAGAGCGTTCGCCTAATGAGCAGGCATTCCCAGTTCAAGTCCCAGCACAGTGCAGTTTATTTTACATGGCAAAGCATGGTATAAGCAATATTTGCAATGCAAAACCCACTAAATAACATAATTTTTATGAGCAGGAGTACTGCAGGAAATGCACATGTGAAGAGTCAGTATCATAATGAATAAGCCAGCAGTAAGCAGGTGGAAGCACAGATAAGCAGTAGTAAGCATATGTAAGCACTAGTAAGCATGTGCAAGTGCGTTTGAATGGGGTTAAGCACTGCTGACACAGATTAAGCAAAAGAGAAGCTAACTGGGTGTAAGACACTGTAACTGGAAGTCAGCAGTGCTAACCTCTACGCAAACGCACTTACAACCATTTGAAAGTACCTTAAGCACACCATATCCAATGGCCGGTGTTGTGCCCAGCAACAAAACCAACAGCTTCTGCAAGGCTGGAACCCAGGACCATGCACACCATACACAAAATGATTTACCACTAAGCCATGCCAGATATGCAGAAATCGTATGTTGTCAGAAACATAACCCCAGCCCAGTCATGCAGCAGTACAGAGAATGTATGCCTACAGCTAGATGGGCATATGTGCGCAAATATATCACTATCTAAATGGATACAATATATCTATAGATGTAGTCACATATATATATATATATATATATATATATATATATATATATATATATATATATATATATATATATAAATATCCAGAGATATATACATATATATACAAATATATGAACAGGTATACATGCAAATGCAGACAACAACACATATATATGTCAACATCTATATGTCCACAAATACACATCAAGTGATATATACGTACACAGATATATGTCTCCGTAGGTCTATACGGACATAGTTAGAAATATGTAAGCAAATATATATATACCCACAGAGGTATATCTGGCCAGACATCTGTAGATACCGATGGTAGATGAACAGAAACATATATGTCCACATGTACCATCAATTGGCCTGAGAGACCCCAAACAATATACGTCACATAAGAATTTACATACCCCCCGCCCAGCCAAACATGTCCGCCCTGCAATACACTACCAAGCTCATTGTATTGTATGTCTGTAATTGAACTAGGGAATTAAATTAGCCCTCTGTTATGTTTCTCATGTCAACATCACATACCCCTCTCCCCCACCCACTAGGCAGGCCGAGCAGTACAGGCTCATCCAATCCAGGCCATCCCCAACCCATACATGCATAACCCACAGTTCCACTTCCCCCCACCCACAGCACACACGCAGCCACCACCCCTACACTGGTTACTGGCTGTAGCTACCACACCACCACACATTGCCCACCCCACCCCCCTTGGGACCCATCCCGTATGATGTCCCGACCCAAGTATCCTAGGAGTGGCACACACCATAGTCCATGCACATAGCCAGGGGTACCTATGTAACCCTGGGTGTAGACGAAGGTTGAATACCCAGTGTTTGGGTTGTCTCACATGGGAATGTATTCCTGGTACTAACAATAGATTTCACGTGTGACTCTGTATACACTTAAAGATTTAGTTGTAAGTATCGCAAAGCATACGTGGCACACAAGGTTGGTTAGTATGCACAAGAAACACAGTATCCAGCAATACCAGTCAACATTACAGGATATGTAGCTAAATCTGTAGAGGTATATGTCTTTGTATATATACCCAAAACTATATAGATATATACCTCCCCCTCTCTGTAGTACAAATATATACATACATAGATAGACATATATATATATATATATATATATATATATAAATACCCACATATAGATATATACATATGCAGACACCCATACATCCACATGTTGATAGATATATATATATATACAGAAATATGTATATATATATATATATATATATATATATATATATATATATATATATATATATATATATATATATATATATATATATATATATATATATATATATATATATATATATATATATATATATATATATATATATATATATATATATATATATATATATATATATATATATATATATATATATGTGTGTGTGTGTGTGTGTGTGTGTGTGTGTGTGTGTGTGTGTGTGTGTGTGTGTGTGTGTGTGTGTGTGTGTGTGCGTGTGTGTGTAGATGTACACAGATATATAGCTATGATATGATACAGCACTTAAGAATTACATATGTTCACAGGCCATGCCAATGGAGGTGATGGGCCCAATCAAAAAATGTGTAACACCTAGCATGAACCCCCCCCCCCCAGCCAGACAGGGGACACATACAAACAAACACACAAACAATGTAAAGAATCCACTGCTCCCCAGACCACAGGCAGGATACAACTGGAAGAGGACACAGTGGACTTGAGAAGTCTAATCTTGGAACAGAGACAGGAGCATCCCTTGCGGGACACCTCAAAGATTGTCTTGTTATAGGAGGACACCCATGCAATGACCTATCAAGGCAGGGCTTGTACATACCTGGACTACAAGGGTGGGAAAGCCTGATGACCCATGGGTCAAGACAACGTACAAGATGGGTCTGAAGTGGAGAGTGGGCAGTGTGTACTGGTGTTAAGACCTGACCTGCACCCAGAGTAAGGATGAGTGCTGTAGAGGAGGTATGGGTGGGGGAACTATGGGTATGTAATTATGAGTCTAGGTGTGCAGGTGTTTGTTGGAGTGGTTCTATTCGGACTGCCCCCAGGGATGTAAGCAATAGTGTTCATTGGGCAGAGCCACCACCCAACGAGCAGCCACTCCCACTATGAGTCCCACTGCAGCACAGTCTATTTTACATGGCAAACTACAGTATAACCAAATGTATTTTTGCAAATCCCACTAAATAACACCAAAGAACACATGGTTGCAACAACCCACTGTAGGCATGTAAGCTGAACTACTTGGCATCACAAGGTATTATTGTTGTCCCCACTCCCAACCAGGGGTGTAAGTGTCCAAACCTACCTCCAAATGCAGTGTTTATACACAGCTGTTGCTGGAGAAGAAATGGCCACCTGTGGACCTTCCCGTCAGCCTACCTGCACATCCCTGGACATTTGACCTACTATTTGCCCCTCTGTGTGCCCCATTAACACCACTTACCTATCGACCCCTGTTTCATTATTACTACTGTTCACAGTCACGAGTAGGTGTCACCCTCTTCCCCAACTATATTGGCAGAATCTGGAACCCTCTACCCATATGTATTACCTCAGCTGTCCCACACGACATATGTAAATAACACATGAAGGAACACCTCAAGCACACATGGAGCAACACATGCTCACCACCTAGTGAACCCCCCCCAACTAACACTCCATACCCCTACACCAAATAGTGAAGCTGACACCTCCTGTTCTGTCCGCATACAAATCCCAACATCCTGCATACCTTCCTTATTGCTCCAACACCAATCATAAACTAT
>NC_056728.1:1056757617-1056915117 GCF_019279795.1 Protopterus annectens
GAGGTCAAGATAGGCTGTGTGAACCACCTTACGCTCGTCTACGGCTTTGGTGACTGCCTGAAAGAAGTCGATCAGGTTTAGAAGGCATGATCTGCCTTTCACAAACCTGAACTGGGTGGGGTCCAGAGTTTGGAGGTTACCAATGTCTTTGTTTATGAATTCCATGGTGATACATTCCATGGCCTTGCAGACCAGGCTTGTCAGGCTAATAGGGTGAAAGTTCCCAGGATCAGTGGTGGCTCCCCCTTTGTGGAGTGGGATAACTGTTGCTGTGCATCATTCAGTAGGCACAAAGCCTGACGTGAGATTATGACTGAACATGGTGCTTGGGCGGGGAGCCAGTATGTTCTGACGTCCATGTAAAACGCAGCCTAGGATGTTGTCCGGTCCCATGGATCCTGTGTTTTTGATTTTAGAGATTGCAGCTTTTACCAGCATAGATGTGATTACAGGGACTCTGCATTCTTCCTGTATAGATATGGGCCCTTTAGGGGGTGAGGGGTGTAAAGTTAGCACTGAACCTATTTGCGAGGATGTTGGCACTATCAGTTTGTTCTGTAATTTTCGTGCTGTTGTTCTATAACTCAGAGTAGATCTGGGTGTTGCCATTGAGATTCTTGACATAGCTATAGAATGCTTTGTGGTTGCCCTTAGAATCAGTGGTGATTTTGTTTTCATAGCTAGCTTTGGAGGATCTTATAAGGGATCTCAGCTTCTTACTGAGGCTGACCAGGGAGCTCCTCCACTCATGGGATTTTACTCTCTTTTGCAACCGTTTCTTCCTTCTGTTGTAGAGTTTGTTTATGGCAGGGGACCACCAGATTGGCTTCCTTTTTTGGAGGATAGTGCCTTGGTTCTGTTTGGGATAGCACGATCCACGCACTCGTGTAAGTGCTTATAGAGTACATTTTTGTAGGATTCATCAGTCGTAACTGTATTGTCCATCTGCATGGGTGTCATGAAGTTCGCCACTTCTGTCTTAAGAAGCATGAAGTTGGCTTTGGAGAAATTTTTTACAGTGGTTTCCTTAATGGCGGGTGGGGGGGTGTGGATATCTAGGGTGATTAGCTTATGGTTGGATCTGACCAACGAGGAGTTGACTTCAGGTGTGGAACACCGGTCACTCATGTCGGTAATGACTAGATCTAGGATATTGTTGCCCCTGGTGGGGGTGTGGATAAGTTGATCCAGGGCATTAGAAATTATGAATTCCAGAAAGCATTGAGTGAAGGAGTTGGTACATGAGTAGTTTTCCTAGTTAATGGTGGGGTAGTTGAAATCGCCCATTATTACGATGTTTGGTTGAACCCTAATATTTTCCAGTATATCAAGAAAAGAGGAGTGGTAATCCTGGGGCATGGTGGGGGATCTGTTGCAAGCTACAATTTGGATTGCAGTTTTGCCCAGAGTTAGTTGCACTTGGAAAACCTCGGATGCATTTTTCTGTGCAACTAGCCTGGAGATGTGGATATCCTTATTGAATATGGACACACCTCTGCCTTAGGTGTTCTGGTCCAGGTTAGAAGGCCGAAAAGTGTGGTATGAGTTATAGACTGGTAATGCAGGGGTGCTCTCTAGAGCCTTGAACCAGGTCTCAGTCACTGCACAGATATCTATGTTCTCCATTTTAAGGAGTGCCTCGAGTGAGTGAATTTTGAGATTTAGACTTCTACCATTGAGTAGCATTACCCTCAGTTTTTGTTTGCCTGTTCCTGTTATGGTGGTGAATTTGTCATTTGAACCTTGCCTAAAAAAGGCACTATAGGGGCGGCAAGACCCTTAGCCAGTATCTGGAATCCCAGGGGTGACAGGTGCAGGCCATCTCTGGCAAAGCGTTGTGGTCTGTCGACAGACAGATACTGGATCCCCTTAGAATGACACCAGAAGCTTAGCCAATTGTCAATCATTTTGTCCTTGTACTGCAGTATCATTCTAGGCAATGGCAGGATGCTACTCAGGGCTAGGGTCATACCTGCCTGGGCTACAAGATCTGAGAGCTCTTCCATGTCTCTTTTCATGTAGTCCAGGGAGGTATGTCTCAGGTCATTCACACCAACATGGACAATGACAGAGCCATAGTTATAGGTTCATAGGTTCATAGGTAGGTACTAGGCTATCAGCCCAAAGGCCTACATAAGCCCAGCCAACAAGGTTCCCTGGCTTACACCACCCAAGAAAGTTATTTTCCTGTGCCACTGTCGAGCAGTGACACAGAAGTGATCCCCGGGGTGAATTTTCCTATTTCCCATCCACTCATCAAGATTTTTCTTGAAGATTGCTAATGAAGAACTTTGCTTGACATAGATAGGTAGCCTGTTCCAGAGTATGGAAAGTCTCTGGGACAGGAATATATCCCTCCAGCATGTCCTGTTTATTGTGGTGACAAGGTTTAGGTCCCTAGAGCATGTAGCTCGGAGAGACTGGGATTTCTTTAGGTGTAGCATGTCCAACAGCTCTGGGTTTGACATAGCTTTATATGTTAGGCAGAGATCACCTCAGAGTAGGCAATATGCTATGGGGTAAAGCTGGAGTTTTTTGAGATGGGCAGTGTAGGGCATTTGTTTGAGGCCAGTAATCCTCTTTGTGAGGTACTTCTGTGGCCTTTCCAGCTGCTGCAGATGTCTTGTGAGGTACATTCCAAAAGGGGTGTTGTACTCTATAATGGGTCTAATGAGTGTCGAGTAGAGGGGAACAATGACCTTTTTTTTCCTGGATGAGAACACTTTTATGATGAGGTGTGCCATGTAGAAGAACTTCCTGACTACTGTGGTGATGTGATTATCAAAGGAGAGACTACTGTACTTGTAGAGTGACCTGAGTGCATGGGTTATGTGGCGGATCCTGGCACCCGACAGGCAGCTGACAGTAACCTTCTCCTTGTTTAGCATGGTGAGTGGGACATCAGTTTGCCTGACTATAGAGTCACCTATGACTAGTGTGTTGGGTACTTTGTTTTGCCTTATGGGATATGGTTTATTGGCATACTGAGTCTGTGGTCTATGTGTCATTTGGGTTGTGTTGGGGGGTGGAGGTTGCTTGCATTTCTGCTTTGGAGGTCTCTGTTCCTTGAGCAGATTATTATTGAGAGCCTCTGTGAATGTTTTTGTGTTTCTATGTGTGGATTTTGATGGTGTATGTTTAGTGGGACTGTGTGATGAGTGTGGTGTGATGCAAGTGTTTACCTTCTCCTCTTGACTGTCAAGTTCAGTCTTGGTTGGAGAGAGCTTTACTTCCAGTTTGGCTAGATAAGTGCATCTCTTACAAGTTGTGGTGTTAGGTGGTAGGAGGAGAGAGTTGTCTGTGAACATGAGGCAATTGCTACATTGCCCCAAGATGCCCAGATTCATCAGATAGTCAGTAGAGAACACTGGGAGCTGACACTTGGACATGCCTGAATAAAATACTACTTTCCTCTAGACAAGTGAGGAAAGTGAGTATAAGAGCTGTTTTTCTCTAAGCAAGTGAGGAAAGTACAAAAACTGTTTTCCTCTAGGTAAAGAAAAAGGTTGAGTGCTGTAGTAATTTGTAGCTTATTTAGTGCTAACAACAAGTTCTGAACAAGTGCTGAGCACGAATAAACAAATTCAAGTGCTGAAACTAAGAATCTGTACCTGCATCTTGTGGTAGATAGGCTACCTAGTGCTTACAATTCCCACTGATAAGCTAGAATGCTTCCCTCCAACACAGAAAGGCTTGAGGGACTCAGAAGCTTACAAACAGTCCTGGATACAGCAAATCTGTATCTGGACTAAACTAGTTACAGGAAAGGTGGGAAACAAGCGCAAACATGGGCTTTTAAACCAGAAAGTTGAAAGAGATGGAAAAACTGCCCAAACGGCCAATAAACTACAATTTCTGGGCCAGAAACCACTCTTGTGGTAGATAGGCTACCTAGTGCTTACCACTCCCACTGATAAACTAGAAGGCTTGCCTCCAACACAGAAAGGCTTGGGGGGCTCAGAAGCTTACAAGCAGTCCTGGATACAGCAAATCTGTATCTGGACTAGACTAGTTACAGGAAAGATGGGAGGTTTATTTGATGACACAGAAGGAGTTGATTTGATGACACAGAAGGAGTGGCAAGAGGAGGGCAGTTGGTGAGAGTAATACACATATAGACATACTATGAGATTAGTTTATGGTTCATTTCTGCACAACTTTGTTCACAGGTTCATAGGTAAGTACTAGGCTATCTGCCAGAGGGCATCTATAAGCCTAGCCAGAATGTGTTGGCTTTCGCCGCCCCCTTAGATTAGTTCCTGTGCCTCAGTCCAGCAGAGCCATTAGTTCCCTGTGCCTCTGTCCAGCAGAGCCACTGCAGTGATCCCCGGGGTAAATTTTCTGTTTCCCATCCACTTGTCAAGGTTTCTCTTGAAGAGTGTTAGTGAGGGGCTCTGCCTTATGTAGATTGGAATCCTGCTCCAAAGCATGGTGAGTCTCTGGGACAGGAATCTATCCCTCCAGTGCGTCCTATTTATCATTGTGGTGAGGTTTAGATCCCTAGAGTGTGTGGCTCTTGGGGATTTGTTTTTTTTTTTTTTTTTTAGGTGGAGCATGTCCATCAATTCTGGGTTGGACATGGCCTTGCATGTCAGGCAGAGATCACCTCTGAGTAACTGGTATGCAACTGAGTACAGCTGGAGTTTCTTCAGTCAGGCTGCATAGGGCATATGTTTGAGGCCAGTAATCCTCTTGGTGAGGTACTTCTGTGGTCTTTCCAGCTGTTGCAGGTGTCATGTAAGGTACATCCCAAATGAGGCATTGTACTCTATGATGGGTCTGATGAGTGATGAGTAGAGGGGCACAATAGCCTCTTTTGTTCTAGATGCAAACCCTTTTGTGATTAAGTGGGCCACATAGAAGGATTTTCTAACCACGTTGGCAATATGATTATCAAAGGAGAGATTACTATCTACTTGGGTCCCCAGATCCCTTATTACATTTTCTGTATTTAGGAGACTACCACATATGTGGTAGATTGCTGGTACTTTGTTTTTTCCAAAGGGGATGACTATGCACTTTTTGGCATTTAGCTTGAGGCCATGATTTTGACACCAGGAATCCATCTCAGTGAGACCCTTCTGGAGGATGTCTGTATCAGCTGGAGAGTTGTGTTACGTAACTCTTCATTTTATCATCATAATTGTCAAGATATGTGCAACAGAGTGTCTCCAATAGGGAGCAGTAATGCAGCAGTAGAATAGTGGTGTGGTAAGTAAATATGTAGCCAACACCCACAGGAATCGCACAAAACATTCAAAAACACTTTGGCTACATCTGGATTCAAACCCTAATAGTTATCTAAAACAAATCTACAGGACCCAGTATTACCTAGCCACACCACATAGGAACTTCCACTTCACCTTGTTCAAATATGATAACAGATTGACGTAAAGGGGTATGTATTACTCCTCACTGTCCTCATGGCAGCTGTAAAATCCCACAATGTGTACATCATATCCATTAGCCAAATAAATAGGAAACTGTAAAAAGTGATGCTACTCAAGTGGGAAAACATACAGACATAGAGAGAGTGATAGAAATGCACTAAGCATGTTACATTTTTCTGGGTCAGTTTTTAATATCTTTGGGGTGTGTTAATGCTATATTTTTCCTGATAAATGATCTGTCATGCTATGTACAACATGCCTCTTAACCGTACTGAATTCCTTGGAATTTTCCAGTTTTGAGGCTAAAATAATGAGGTGCTACAATATCCTGAGTGGCCCCTTAAAAATCACAATTTTTTTTCTTTTTTTTCTCTGTTTACAATTTTCATGGCCACAGGCCTGCCTTGACACAAACAATTTGCCATTGGGTGCAATTGTGCAGAACTCACTAACATGTATGCATGGGCACCGCAGGCAGAAGTACGTTATCACTTTGATTCTAAACCTGCCACCTACTGAGAGCATCCTGTTAACTGTATTTGAGTTTAAAAGTTAATAGGATGGGCTCCACTGAGTTAATTGTGAAAATGAACCCCCTACAATACACACACAGCCTGGTAAAAAAACTGCTTTTTGACAAGTGTCAAACAACTAAGAGAAAAGCTACCTCTGAAAAAGGATTTTGTAGTTACATAACTACAACCCTTCCTTTTTCTAAGTCATTTATTTCCAAGCCAGTCACAGTGCAGTTGCCTATACTTCCTCTTAAACCCCGCCTATCCCATCTGTTTTCTTGGAATAAAAAACAGTATTTTGTGAAAATCTTTTAAGGATGTTTGAGCGGTGCCACTCCCTTACTTGTTCCACTTACCTCAGTTATATGTCCAGTTTTAGCTTGAAGTAGTCCTGCACTTGCACATTTTCTGATAATGCCCTGTATCAGGCACATATTATTAAAAAAAATAAGCAAACAAGCAGAGAAAGGGCTCATCCTGTCCTGAATTTCCTTTGTCATAAAGCTTTTTCAAGCAGCTGAGCTACATGCATTTTGGTCACTTATTTAAAATAAAACCAAAGAGCTCATGATCCACTTCACTTTTTTTAGTAAGAATACCAAGTGTGTGATAAGACGCAGTGGTGCAGCAGTTGTGCATTGCGTTGTTGCCTCACACCAAGAGGCTCTCTGTTTGATTCCCACCAGGGATGATTTCTGTGTGGCGTCTGCATGTCATCCCTGCATTCGTGTAGGTTTTCTCTCACATTACAAAGACATTCATCTAGAGCATTTCTCCTTGGGCTTCTGCTGAAGATTGGCTTGCTCCAAATTGGACTTTTCCCAGTCAACAAATGTTAAATAAATAACTTACCTGATAGTGAGTTGAGGAAACGTATGTATAAGAACATTTTTTCTGTATAAGAACATTTTTTCTGAGCCCCTTGATAACGCCACTTCACTAGGTCTAATTAAAGGTGAATCTACATTTAAATGGCTAACAACAACACGTCTTGTGAGTAAATCAAGCGTGCTTACCTAAAAACAATATAAGCTTTTGGCTTAGAGTGGCTGGAAATGCACGAAAGTCAGCTAAAAGGATGACTGTACGTGAGCTGCCCATGCCCATTGTGAAGCAAGAGGCATAGTGAATGTTAGTTCAGAAAACATCACTAGTTATGTAGAAAATCAAAACTAATAAATCCTTGATAAATGGAAAAAAACTTTACAACCTAAAAAAATGATCATCATCTCCAAAAGAGGAGGGTGAGATATTATACCAAAAGCCGGTAAATTTTCAGCAAAGACATTGAGACCTGATGTATACTTAACCCATAACTATCTGAGGTGAGTTAGTCTCTCCTGGTGTGCCTCATGCTT
Organism: Protopterus annectens; assembly: GCF_019279795.1. NCBI lineage: Eukaryota > Metazoa > Chordata > Ceratodontiformes > Protopteridae > Protopterus > Protopterus annectens. The sequence goes on from NC_056728.1 coordinate 1,056,764,881, forward strand.
TTCTGCTATGTCTGCTGCAGGTGTACAGTAGAAAAAAGATAAAAGAAAAAAATAAACGTATATCAAAGTATAATGAATAACTGATTTGGCTGGCTAATTAATGCCATATCATACACTGCTGATGGGTTAGTACACTTACACAGCTGTGGGTTGTTTGCAGTCTTAAATTAATCCAATCATTAGTTAAGAATGTTCTTCTTGTAATTCTTGATGTCACTGTAGTGGTAACAACATTGCTCCCCAGTGTGTGGAATGCTGTTTCCCCTGGAGACAGCCTTGGCCAGGCTATTCCAAACCTTAACCTTATGCTGAGACACAGTATAATCCCCCTGCAGCAGCCTCCTGCTATAGTGCTTCATGGGGAGTGCCACAAAAACCCTTGACTCAACACCCCATCTTTCTGCTCTAAATGGAACACCATCCATACCATTGCCATCCATACCATTGCCATCCATGTCTGCAGCAGTCAAGCTAATAATATGTGCTTAAATTGGCACCCAATTCAGATCTTGCATATAACAGCTAGTGTGCAGAGCCTCACAGCCTTCCAAATTCATTTGAGCACAGAAATGTGTTGTCAGACACATTGGTACTGATTACATCCAAAAGCACAGAAGTTGTGAAATTTGGCAGTGAGATTTGTTTGTGTGTGCTGTTTAAACTATTGACTCATGTTCCAGTGTTAAGCAATGACATGCTTTATGGTGTTTTTATAATCGTGGCTATTTGGAAGAAAAATGTTCTAACTTGTGAAATATTTGCCCGTTGGGAGTTACACCCTGGAAAGATTGAACAGTACCACCTGGAAGACAACCCATGAGAAAAAGAAGTATGAAATGTTTAACTTTACTTATTAAGTGTCAGTGCCACAGGAGAACTTACTTTTTAAAATGGTAATTGAATGTATAGAAATATAACAAGTACAAGAAAGATACTTTAGAGATGCCTGTATGTCTGTGTCTTTAATTATGCATTTGTATGTAAACAGCAGTATTTGTGTTTGTAAATGCATCTGAGATACATGCAGTTGTATAACCTGAATAATATACGGTGGGTTAGTTTACCTACATACTTCACAAGTCATACTGTCATAAACACGCACTTATGGTATGTGACAAATCATAATTATAATAAAATATTGTGCACATCATACTTATGCATGTGCATTCTAAATTAAATATCATCATTGCAATGTTTAACTTAATTTTCACAATTTATATTGGGCTTCTATAGCAAGCAGTAATTATATATTTGTTGGAATAAGCATAGATATGATATTCATTTGCATATATTGTTACATTCCTAATCTAAATATTGTAACAAAAAGCCTTCTGACCTCTTGCATAAAAGTATCTGCAAAGTGGATTTGAACTCTGCTTCACTTGTCTTTGTTTTCTAAAATCACTACACTTACAAATTGCACCACAGGGAAAGTTACCTCACTGGTAGAATGTATTCACTGAGTACTATCCAGAATGCTGATGGCCATGCACTATCACCAGGTTCACTTGCGCAACAGAAGGTAGCCCAAATTAAATGTTCCACTATTTTCCTTAGGCAGTGAACTGTGTTTGTGCTCTGCCAAGTACACCTCAAATTAAAAAGGCATTATAAACTATAAACAAATAAATAAATAAAGGAAAATAAAGTGACTCAAATGGTATATATAACGAACAGAGAAAAAGTGCAATCCAGTGACACATTCATCCTTCTTACATCTCCTTGCCACATCAGAACTTTAATTTCTACAAGACATTATCAGGTCTTTAGTTAATGCCAAATAATGGGAAAGGGGACGGTAAAAAGCTCACATGTTAGAAATACTGAGAATAGTTGAGGATTAAACAGTACAATGATATAACAAAATATGTGTGAATATGTACTGTATTGACACCCCTGTGTAAAATTATCTGTAAACTGGATTCAAGCCCTGCATCAGCTACTCACTTTCCCTAAGCTCACTATATTTACACCTTGTGGCACAGGTGAGCTACCTGACAGGTGCATTTTTTTCACTGAGTACTATCCAGAGTGCTGACAGTCACTCACCATCACCAAGCTAGTTTGACCTATAAAAGGTAGCCATTACATTTTTCACATTTTTCCTTAGACAGTCAAACATGTTTGCACACTGCTAAGCAGAGTGCAAACTCAAAAGGCATTAAAAAAAGCAAAAAATGTATATATATAAGAAAACAGAATTACCTTATATTGCAAAGTAACATGTGCAATTGATATATATAGCTACGGAAGAAGCTATGATAGCATTAGCATAACACAGTCATCCTTTACACATCTGCTTTCACTATCCCAAGTATCAGGTTACAAATTATAAATATTTCATTTATTGGGAATTTTCCAGAAAGATGATACACAGAGAATGACAGGAGGTCATTCTTGCCACAATACATACAGTTGCTCATGGCATCAACATTTACAATATATTTCAAACCTGTCATGATAAATACTTGTGACATATGGATAAGGTCTCCTGCATATATGACACATATGTCCACTTTACTGAGATTGCTTTTGTGTTAGCACACTGTGCAAAATGTCATATTTCACAAAATTTGTGGCACATATTACATAAATACATACAGATATTCAAGCACAGACAATAATGCCCTTCTAACCTATCAATATACAAAAACATAATATAAAAAAATATATACTGTATAAAGTAGTGCTTGTATTAATGTTATTGGTAGTCTACCCCATACAACAGCTACTCGCTTAGAGAACCAGTTAGTACATTTCTCATTATTATAGAATCTTCTGCATAGGATCTCTGATTATCCTGTACCACTTTCTGATCACTCTAAACATTCCCAGAAGTAGTTGTCTCTGAATGTCCTATATACCTGAACAAGGTCTCCTCTTAAATATCATAATTATATTAACATTTTAATAGTGAGAGGAGGTGAGTTTACAACAACAACAACACATTTGTAACATCACTTCACAGGGATTCACAGGTAAGATTGTTATCATTTATTATAGTCTCTAGGCTGCTCGTTTTATGTACAACATTGTATACCAATATTTATTCTGAATCCAGTCATAAAATTATTTGTAAACTGGACCTGACCCCTGCATTATGTGGCTTCTTTCTCTAGGCTCATTTCTCTCACACTGTAATTAGCTGACAGGTGGAATTTTTTAACTTAGTACAGCCCAGAGTGCTGATGAAAATACACCAGTGCCAGTCTCAATTGCACTACTGAGGCCTTTTCAAATTAATGTTTTCAATTTTTACCTTGGGAAAGGAACTGTTGATCACTGCTAGGGAATGTGGCCAGTCAAGTGTAAGCAAAACCAAATGGTGCATGAAGGATGCAGAGAACTAATAAGAGGCCATTCTTGCCACAGTACCTATAATTGTTTATGACATCAAAATGTACAATATATTGTATAATTGTCATGATGATTACTTGTGAGATATGGATAAGGTCTCCTGCATATATGATACATATATCCATTTTACGCATGCTACTGGTTTTGTTTCAGCACACTGTACAAAATGTCATATGTCACATCTATAGCACATATTACATAATACATACAGATATTTCAAGGACAGACAATAATGCCCTTCTAGCCTACCAATATACAAAAACAGTTGTTCCCATAATAAGTGTCCAGGCTGTTTTTTTTAATATCTAAACTAGTGTTTGCTTTAATGTTATTTGGTAGTCTATTCCATGCAACAGCTACTGTCTTAGACAACCAATAAGTATATTTCTCATTCTTATAGAATTTTCTACATAGGTTGTCTGATGATTCTGTACCACTTTTTGATCACCAGAAACATTCCCCGAAATAGTTGTCTCCAAATGTCCTATATACCTGAACAAGGTCTCCTCATACGTATATAATTATATTAATATCTTAATAATGAGAACATGTGAGCTTGCAACAATAAAACATTTGTAACATCATTTCACAGGGATTCACAGTTAAGAACTTTATCATTTATCACAGTCACTAGGCTGTTTATTTTACATATAACATTGGATGCCAATATTTATTCTGAATCCAGTATTAAAATTATTTGTAAACCGGAGTTGACCCTGCATTATATGGCCTCTTTCTCTAGGCTCAATTCACTTACACCTTGTGCCACAGACAAAATTGGCTGACAGGTGGAATTTCATAACTCAGTAATGTACAGAGTGCTGTTGAAAAGACACCACTGCCAGTCTCACTTGCACTACTGATGACATTTCAAACAAGTTTTTCAGTTTTTACCTTGGAAAGTGAACTGTTGCTCACTGCTAGGGAATGTGGCCAGTCAAGTGTGTGCAAAACCGAATGGTGCACAATTGATGCAGGGAAAAAATATATGGTGTGTAGTTTCAAATGAGCTGTCTGGATCTCTGAGAGTGGAAAGAAACTTTTCATTTGTTGTCAGTGATGGCTCAGTAGCAGCCACCCCCATAGCCAGATGTTCACAGGTAACTGCAGCTGGTCTCCTCTGGGCTGATGAAATCATACCAGTGGCCAGATGAAGCACCTGATAATAAGTCCTAGTGCAACTCCCTACTGCACTGACATCATTCACAAACTAGTTCCAAATGTGCATTCTGACAGCCATATCCACACATCCTCTCTCAAGCAGAATGGTGCCATGATGCCTGAACACCTGCCCTATCACATCATTTTCTGAGTCACTGAAAGAGGGTTTACATGGATTGGTATGTTTGAATGCCGTAAGCCTATGTGACATAAAACAGAGAAGGATCAGCACATATCACCTAAATGAAGTCTTGCTCATGTACACATTTGTCAACATTAAGCACTAGAAACACACGGATGTCCTGCATCACATACAAACCAATGTTTGTCCAAACAAAAGAATACCACTTTAGTAATGTATTATGTTTCTCAATTAAATATCAGGGTGCCCACACATTTTCAAGAAAAAAAAATACTTGAAACACACTTTCGTTCTGGGAACACAAAAATGGTAAGTGGCTCCCCACCTCCAAACAACAAACAAATGAAGGTTTATACAAACCAAGGAATATCACAAAATCAAATTGGTATATATGCTTTCAACATAATTATCAGAATGTGTGCACATTTACAACAGAAACCATTCACTTACTGATTGCCAATCAGTTCTCAGTGCCCATCACTTCCCTGGAGGTGGCCCTGGGCATTCTCAGAAGCATAACATGTGTGACATGTACATTACATTTCTTTGCAATAACAGAAGATTGTAAAATAAATTTATCAATAACACTTGTGATGAAAATTAAGAACTTCTCTATCTGAGAAATATAAATGCCTGCCAAAAATGGCTATGCCAACAGTGAACTGTAAGACGTCCATAAATATAAATGTTCCATTTTCTACTGGATATATAAATTGCTTTGTAGCATGTTTCAAAGTCTAGAATGTACTTGAAAAATACTAGCATACCTTAGCAAAATTTGAAGCCCTCTCTGCAGATAAATCAAAGGGAATAGCAATCTTCTGTTTTGTCCAAATACACAAGTCTCTTCAACTTCCTTAGCTACATGGTTACCTTTTTATAGTGTAGATTCAGGCATCTGAGCATGGTAAAGATGCAATTGAGATCTTATCTCATTAGAATTGCTGAGTACCAAACTTTTGACTTTGTGTAGCATATGTAAACATAATGCAGGCTCTACTACACTGTCAGTTGCTAATGGATTGCAACTATAAGTGATTAGTAGGAAGGAAGAAAGACAGCAGTCTTAGTCACAGGTGACTTGATTGTGAGACACACAGATGTCCCTCTCACCAGGTTGGATAAGGAAAAGGTCACATCAGCTGTCTGTCAGGTGCCAGGGTCCACCACATCACAAATGCACTCAAGTCTCTCAACAACAGGCACTGTTATGACTCTGTCATAGTTCATGTTGGCCTGACTGACTTGAGACATGCCTCACTGGACTACATGAAGACAGACAGCAATGAGCTCTCAAACTATGTGTTTCAGGCAGGTATGTCCCTAGCCTTAAGCAGCATTTTACATTCACCTAGGATGATACCTCAGTACAAACCAAAAATGATTGACTTAAACAATTGGCTTAGTTTCTGGTGGCTTTCAAAAGGGATCCAGTATCTGTCAGCCTGAGATGACATGGTTGACAGACCTCGATGCTTTGCCAGAGAAGGTCTTCATCTGTTATCCCTGAGATTATGGTTACTGGCTAAGGCTCTTGTAATCCCCATAGTGCCTTTTTTAAGCAATGCCACAAGAAAACAATTCCTGATGTAAAAATACCCTCTAAAAACAACCTCAAGTTTATGCTGCTAGACACTAGGAGTTTAAACCAGAAACTGTACTCACTAGAAGCAGTCCTCACCCTGGAAGATGGTGACATTTGTGCAGTCAATGAGACCTGGTTTAAGGATGTGGAGTGCACCCCAGCTATATGAGGTTACATTTCTTTCCACACATTCAGACTACAAACTTGAAGGCATGAGAACTGAAGGAGGTGGTGTATCAATATTCATTAAAGATAAATACACCTACAGAATGGTTAAACAGCAGAATTCCCTTGAAATACTTCAGATGAAAGTGACTGTAGGTAAGACCCCTTTTCAGGTCATTGCCAGCTATAGGATCCCCACCATGAATCAGGACATCCACTCAGCCTACTTGGATCTACTTCAGTCAATCAAGATACAACCAAGCATCCTGATTTAAGGTGACTTTAATTACCCGTCTATAGACTGGAGAAGTTATATGCATTCTAACTCACTTGCCTAAAGGTTCCTGGACTTTGTTAACTCCAATGTCCTGAACCAGCTGGTTGACAGACCCACAAGAGGCTCAAACATCCTGGACCTGGTGCTTACCAACATGGGAAACTACTGCACCACCCCCAAAGTGTGGCCATCCCTGGTGAGATCTGGCCACAAATCAGTCTTGCTAGAAGTAACTATAACACAAGACCTCTCCCCCCCAGCAACAACTAGACTAAATAACTTCTCCAAGGTCAATCAACCTCTTATGCGACAGCATAAATAACTTCATAGCCATCCCCCCACTGATGGTACAGACACTAATACTGATTTATACACCAGTGCTTTATACAACCACCTGTGCAATTGTATTGATTCTGCCGTACCTAATAGAACCAAAGCAAGATCTTCACGCAAAACAAACCTGCCTGGTGGACAACTGCCATTAATAGGCTATACAATAGGAAAAAAATTGCTATCTAAGACCAGGAATGAATGGTCTCAGAAATGGGAACACTCCCTCCTCAACTTAAACAAGCAAATAAGATTCCTAATGATGTTTTCCAAGCTAACTATGAATCCAAATTAGCTTCCCTAACTTAGAATAACCACAAGGCATTATTTAGTTATATCCATAACATCAAAGGTAAGGCCCACATTTGCGCTGAACTCATAGTTAATGGTAGTACATATATATAACCTGTGGATATAGTAAACCTGCTGGCTGACAGGTTCAGTGAAAACTTCACTCCTCTGTCCCCACCATATATACCCCAAAGCATCCCAAACCCCCGTCTCTCACCTAGTATCTCTCAGAAGCAGGTATTAAATGCCCTCTTCAAGGTTAAAAACACAGCATCTATGGGACCAGACAACATTCCAGGCTGTGTTCTACATGGGTTAAAATAAGATTTAGCATCACCATTGAGCATGCTTTTCAATCACAGCCTAAGCACTGGCTTCATCCCAGTTGAATGGAAAACAGCTACTATCATCCCTTTGCACAAAGGGGTGCATCCACGGACCCTGGGAACTATAGACCCATTAGCCTGACCACCCTCATCTGCAAGTCCATGGAATGAATCATCATGGACCTTATTAACTAAGATATAGAAAATCTTCAAATGCTCAACCCCACACAGTTTGGCTTTGTCAAAGGGAGATAAAGCCTGTTAAAATTTGTGGACTTCTTCGAGACAATCATCAAAGCCCTAGATGAGGACAAATCTGTGCATATGGCCTATCAAGACTTAGCCAAGGCCTTTGACATAATTCCCAACTCAGGCATCATTGATAAACTCACCCAGCTGGGTATCGACCCATATGTTGTCAGTGGGCTGCAAAGTGGTTCACTGATAGAACTCATCCGGTCAAAATATGGGACTCCATCTCCTCCAGCAGCCCAGTAACAGGGGTGTTCCACAGGGATCAGTTCTGAAACCCCTACTGTTTGGAATCTACTTCTCTGAAGTACAGGCTAAACTAAAGGATTGTGGCTGACAAAGTTTGCTGATGACTGCAAACTGGGAGCAATCACTGAAACTCCTAGTGATGCCAACATCCTGCAATAAGGTCTTACGCAGACTAATGATTAGTGCCAAAGTCATGGTCTTAAACTTAATGCAAAAAAATGTATTATCATTCCCTTCAGCAAGGGTGATGTTCCTGCAAACTACTACATCAAAAGCAATACCCTACACATGCAGACAGTGGTGAGAGATCTGGGCACACAGATTGATAGCAACCTTAACTTCAATCACCATGTCTCCACAGTGATAAGAAGGGCATTTTATATTGCTCATCTCATAAGTAAGGGCATTGCCTCCAGAAAAAAAAGAGGTTATTACCCCCCTGTACTTTTCCCTCATCAGGCCAATAATAAAGTACAATGCTCCTTTTCGTATGTTCCTTTCCAAACACCTGCAGCAATTGGGGAGTCCACATTGGTTCCTTACGATAAAAATTCAGGGTCTTCAAGATCTGGCTTATGCAGACAGACTGAAATCATTGTCACTTTACTCTGTGTCATACAGACTGCTTAGAGGCGACCTGTGTCTTGCATACAGAGCAATCTCTGATCCAGCTTTGATGGAAATGCTGCACATTCACAAGTCAAATGGCACACAGGTTACTCGCTCAAAGGACCTTAACCCAGTATGTGACATGAACAGAACTTGCAGGAGAGAAAGATTTGTCTCACAGAGGTTACCCCACCTTTGTAACAAGTTTCTTATTCATGTTAAAGAAAAGCCCCTCGTTGACCCTATTTAAACTCAGTTTGGACAATTGGATGGGTAACCAGAAATTCACCCTGGGGGTTCCATGTGTGTCCCTCTGGGATGGGGCAATAGGTGCTGATTTTAGTGTGTGCTTGAACCAGACACCCTTGGAAACACAGGTTGAACTTGGCTAGGCTTGTAAGGGCCCTGGGTTCATTAGCATAATAACTTGCTATGATCCTATGAACTAAACTGCACACATTTATCATTTATGTTTAATAGTAGACAAACCCTCCTGCCTGTGCTAATAAATGTTCACTGTCATGTACTTGTTTCATAAAGTTAAATGAGAATGATACAAAATGCACTATAGAATGCCATGTCTGACATTATAGCAGAGATAAGGGAAGAACGAACACAATACAAAATGACAGAGCTGCATTTGTGCAAAGATATTCATAAACAGTGATCATTCATTTCCCTAAATATCTAAGCATCACATTTAAAACCAAGCTGAGAATGTACAAGTGTATGTTCTGTTATTACTGTAGAGGAAATGGGGATTGCTTGTATGCACATGATTTGCTTTCCTATTGCAAAGCTGCGTCTGTGGAAAGGAGAGATACCACTTTCCCACCATGTTTTGTGGTTTCATTAGTATGATAGTTCAAATCCACAGCTGGGTAAAATTATGTAAGATGTTGAATTTTTTTTAGATATTAAGATTTGCAGGGTGAGCAGTTTACCACACACTGTGAAAAAATATCAGTATTTAAAATGTCATATCAGCTTGGATGATATGGACAACATAAATTATAGCTGAGAATCAACTGTGTGTGTAGCACACCTTGTAAAGACATTGAGACACATAGGACATAAGATAGTTAGACCATGGTTCAAGTCCAACATTATTTTTTAAGCATAGTTGATATTAAGAATTTTTTACAAAGAAAATGTATTTTCATCTTTGCTTGTTTCATTTGCATGTTGCTCGGAGATGCCAGGTGAGTGGATTGGATTGATTGGGGAGGTGATTTTTTTGAGCTGTGATACAGAATCGGAATTGCCTAGACATAGCAAAGCCCTGCTGAGTCTAATTATGGTGGCTGCCAAAAAAGCAATTACTAGAAAATAAAAATGAAAGTCTAGACTAACTTTACTAGAAGTAGTGAATATAGTAACAGAGATAAAACAATCGGAATTGGTATCATTAGAAAAGGGAAGGCGCAAACTAAAAGTAATGTCTTTCGGCTTTTCCCAGTTAGGGGTCACCACAGCAGAACTCCAGTCCACTAATAATTGACAGTGGATTTTTACGGTGCTAAGTTGCCAGCCCGACGCCCAGCCTTCAAAGAAAGCACACATTCATGCATGCACCTACCTGCATTTCTTTAACGTCACTCAACAGTGGGGAGGACATGCACACTCCACACAGAAGGCACTCCAGCCGAGAATCGAACGGAAGAACCTCTTGCTGTGAAGCGACAACTCTAACCGCTGCACCACAAAGGGAAGGAGCAAACTACATAGGAAAAATGGGAATTGTGGGGAAAAATATTGCAGAGAAGGAATGAAGTTTAAGAGGCAGGATTTGAATGAGCCATATAATGCTTAACTGACAATGACTGGATAGGTTATAAGTGAGTATAATGTTTGCAACTAAAGTGACATCAATATTGTTTGATTTTCATTTATATAAATGTAAGATTGCCTATGTCATATGTGATAATTTAATAAAGATGTTTATTAACAAAAAAAACCCACACCTTATGGCTGCAGACAAAAACTTGTCAAAAGATACATTTTTACTTTTTTTGCCTTCCTCCGCGCAATCATGGTAAGAGGTGTTGCACAGTAGTCAGCACTAATTACAGTAATGAGAGTAAAAAATACAGTTGATCCTTAGCTTTCCCTCTGGCAGCAGGCCTAAGCTCATGGCCACAATACAGCTGAGGCAGGGTTCTAATCCAACCCACTCCAAATAAAAATTAACAATATAAAGGCAATTATACCTAACAATAACTATGTACAGCAGTTGATGTATGAATTATTTGTGCAACTGGGGCTATCCTGACAATTATGTTTCTGTAATTAAAGGTTTCTTTTCCGCCCTGGGTTGGATTTCATACTTTACTGATACTCACCTTCACAACTGTGGTCTGACCCAGAACTCAGAAATCTTTCCTAAAAGTAATATAGGCAATAGCATTTCCAGCATATTGTCACACATTACTCCTGCATCACACTTGAGAATGCATAAACTGAGACCTTGACAAGTCACACACACACACATGCATGGTTAACTGAAGTGTAGCACTGCTCACTCTTTAATGTGTCTATATAATTAATGAGAATGTCTGACAAACAGTTCTTCTGTGGGAATGAGTACTCTGGACAGTAATAAATGTAAAAAATACACCGCTGGTCAGCTACTGTGGCAACAGGTAAGTTCATGGCCACAATACAGGTGAGCCAGGGTTCTAATCCAACACACTACAAATGCTCTTCCACTTAATTGTAGATGAAAATTAACACTATAAAGATGACTATGCACAACAATAGCTATATATATATAGCAATTGATATCATATGAATTATGTGTGTGACTGGAGGTATCCTGACATTTATGTTTCTGTAATTAAAAGTTTCTTTTTTGCCCTGGGATGAACTTCATACTTTACTGATACTCATTTTCACAACTCACATAACTCGTGGTTGGAAAACAGAATGTATTTGTGGTCTGAGTCTGACCCAGAACTCTTTCCTGAAAGTTGCTGTGTCTTTCGGCTTTTCCCAGTTAGGGGTCACCACAGCATAACTCTGGTCTACTAATGATTGGCAGTAGATTTTTATGTGCCGAGTTGCCGGTCCTGATGCACAACCTTCAACGAAGGTACGCCCATTCACGCATGTCTCCACACAGAAGACGCTCTAGTTGAGAATCAAACAGGACAACGTCTTACTGTGAGGCGACAACACTACCGCAGCACCACCACCGCAGTAATGCAAATATATGCATTTCCGGTATATTGATACACATTCCTCCCACTTCACACATGAGAATGCATAAACCAGAACTTTGTCAGGTCAAACACATACATGGTTAACTGAAGTGCAACACCACTAACTCTTTAATCTTCATCATCATCATCTTCTTTCAGCTGTTCCCGTTAGGGGTCGCCACAGCAGATCACCTGTTTCCATTTCTTCCTGTCCTCTGCATCTTGCTCTGTCACACCAACCACCTGCATGTCCTCTCTTACCACATCCATAAACCTTATCTTAGGCCTTCCTCTTTTCCTGTTACCTGGTAGCTTCATCCTTAGCATCTTTTTCCCAATATACTTTGCATCCCTCCTCAGCACATGTCCAAACCAACGTGATCATGCCTCTCTGGCTTTGTCTCCAAACCTTCCAACCTGGGCTGACCCTCTAATATACTTATTCCTAATCCTGTCCACCCTCGTCACACCCAGTGCAAATCTTAACATCTTTAATTCTGCCATATCCAGCTCAGACTCCTGCCTTTTTGTCAGTGCCACTGTCTCCAACCCATATAACATAGCTGGTCTCACTACCCTCTTGTATACCTTCCCTTTCAATCTTACAGGTACTCGTCTGTCACAAATCTCTCCTGACACTCTTCTCCACCCACTCCATCCTGCCTGTACTCTCTTCTTCACCTCTCTTCCACACTCACCGTTACTCTGAACTATTGACCCCAAGTATTTAAACTCATCCACCTTCACCACCTCTACTCATTGTATCCTCACCATTCCTCTACTCACTCTTTAATGTGTCTATATAATTAATGAGCATGTCTGACAAACAGTTTTTCTGGAGCAATATTTACTTTGGACAGTAATTAGAGTTACACCTGCAGCCCAGTTTTCCCTGTAGTAACAGATGTAAGTTCATAGCCATAATACAAGTGAAGAAGAGTTCAAATTCACCACACTTCAAATTTTAGTAATGCTGTTACATTTAATTTTAGATAACAATTAACAATATAAAGATAATTATACATAAGAATAAGTATGTATAGCAGCTGATATCATAGGATTATATGTGTGAATAGGGGTATCCTGACAATTATGTTTCTGTAATTAAAGATTTGTTTTCTGCCTTGGGGTGGAGTTCATACTTTACTCATACTCACCTTCACAACTCACATAAGACAAATATAGCTGGAAAACAGAATGCATTTTGGGGTTATACCCAGAACTCAGAAATCTTCCTTGAAAATAACACAAGTATATGCAGTTCTAGTATATTGTCACATATTACTCCTGCGTCACACATGATAATGTATAAGTCAGGACCTCATCAGGTCACACACACACATTCACACACAGACACACACACACACACACACACACACACACACACACACACACACACACACACACACACACACACATACATACACGTGTAACTGAAGTGTAGCACCCCACACTCTTTAATATGTTTATATAATTAATGACCATGTTTAACAAATGCTTTTTCTTTGGCAATGAGCGAAAAACAGCTATGTAGATGAATATGCACTCTCTGTTTTGCATAAGTTTGAATCCCACATTGTGCATATTAAATTTATCTGTGTGTAAGGCCCCACAATATAGGTCTCAAGTCATACAATTTATACCCCCAATTCTTGTCTCCAAACTCAAGTCATTTAACAGGTATAGCAGCATACAGTCTATAAACTAATGCCAAGTGTCCCATTACCCTTCCTATTAATAATCTGCTTTCCTCTCTGCTTCTCAATGTTGCTGTCTGTTCAACATCATGCAAACATGGCTGGCATGGTTGTGTAAGTTTGCACACTGGCAATATCACAAACTGGCAGGAAATACTTGAATGGCCTGTGCAGACATGGCAGGAGCTGGCAAGGATGGTACCCAAAGCAGGGCTCAAAGATGGGGTGTAGAGTAGTCAGGCATATTCCCTGCACTTCTTGTAAAGCACCAAATGTGCAGGATTTTGCAGGTGGACTACACTGGGTCTCAATGTAAATCAGAGGCTTGGAACAGTCTAGCCAAGGCTGTCTCCACTGCAACTAACATTCTATGCACTGGGGAGCAATGCAGGCATCATTATAATGACCTGAAAATGTGCAAGAAGGAACAAAATGAGTTTAGGACTGCTGCTGACATCCCACAGTTGTGTAAGTACACAGATAAAAATACTTTAACTGATTCAGAAAGCTGGAGATATCCAGGACTGGTATGCATAATGCTTCTCTTTTTTTCTTTCCTTATCTATTTTTCAGCTGCTCATGAGATTTCAGCAAACAGAGAGGCTTATGTTGAATTCAGAATGACTGATAGAAGCAAGGGGTATTATGCAGCACAAATTAACATTGTTTTATTAAAATTATTGCTCTTATATACATTACTAGCATATTAAGCATGCATATCTTAACTATAATAGCAAACATGCACACTTTATTCTGTAGTTTTAGATAATTTGAGTCAAGTGTAAAACTGTATTCAGATGTGAGTTCAAATCCCACAAGTAATAAATACATATTAAAAAATATTTAATATTAATTTCAAAAAACTGGCATACATGCCATGTTGTTAACTTAATCTGTATTATTTTTAAAAGTATATGTGCAATATATGCATACTGCAAGGATTATTTGAAGCAATTGTCGGTCATATTTTGGATTTTTAAAAAGTATAGTTATATTTTATTGTACTAAATTATTGTATGTGACATATAATGGTTTTAATTATCTTTTTTCTTTTTTTCCTTTTACCCCATCCCTAATCTCTCCTTTTTTTTTTATATGTGTGATCACACCATTCTGATGCCATAATTTTCTGACAACCCCAAAATGATTTCCAGCACAGGGAGTTAGGTCAACTGCTGTGGCTCAGCCTGCCACCACTCCAACAGCTGCCACATCAACACCCAGCACATCAGGAATGCAACTGGCAGTATTGCCTCTGCAGCCCCAGCACTACCTTAGGTAGCATTACCCCAGCAGCTGGTGCAGTGGTATCTTCATGGAGTATTGGTGTAGTTGGGGATTTTGTCACCCATCAGGAGCTTCCAGGCATGGTGAGTGAGATTTTAAAAGGTAGCATTGGTGCATGCCTCATCAATCTGGAGAAGTTGCTTTTGGAAAGGCAAAGAAAACCCAAACACCAAGCAGTCCAACAGGAAGCTGAAGAAATGGACAGTGATGACAGTTCTGAGGGTGAGGACTAGATTCTTACTGTCCCCATGTTTGACGACCGTGTGCCTCTGATGTCCCCTTCCTATCCCCAGCCATAGTGTCCCCCAACCTTTTGTGTCCCTCACTATCCCTGTCTCTGTCTTGTTTATCATGTTTGTTAGCACCTGTTTCCTCACCTAACCACTTATCTGACCCTGATATTCCAAAGAATTTTGACCTCCAATTGGAACTTGATTTTAACCCAAGAAATTAAGAGGAGGGTAGGTGAAACACATTGTTTGGTTTTTAGTAGCGGTAAGAATCTAAAAGAACTGGTGGAGGCTGAACCCATAAAGAACTGTGACTGTTATTGGTCTAAGATGGCTAAATGTTGGAAATGTAAAACTTACAGATTCATTAATGATAGTTGTCCTGCATATGTCAATTGTGACACTCAGGGGATAGTGTATTTAGCCACCAGTGTCTCCTGTACATCATTTTATCTCAGTAAGACTAATAGAAAATTAAAAGACAGAATTTGTGAACACATAAGAGACATTAAAAATAGAAAAACAACTAATGCTTTATACAGACACTCAGTTGTTTGTGACAATTTTAATGCATTTCTTTTTATCATTATAGACATAGTAATCCCAAACCCTTGAGATGGTGACATTGAAAATCTCCTAGAATACAAAGAGTTATGCTGTCAAATTAGGTTAAATGCCAGCCAAGCACCAGGGGTGAATGATAATCTTTCTTTAAAAATTGTTTTAAAAATGTGATTTTTTAATATTTGAAACAGATTTCTTGGGTGTTTCAGTCTTTTAACATTTCATTTTGATTACTTTTTGGAATTACTATTATTATTATTTTCATTTGTGTTTTTAACACTACATATGTTAGTAACAGTTGTAATGATAAGGACTTTTATTAATTTAAAAGTGTTGTAATGTGACTTGCTTAATATTCATTACAGGTGCTCTGCGACTGGTGTTTTTAAACTTCAAATAGCCATTCTATCTCATTGCCCAGTTTTACGCTGATGAAGTCCCATGTCTAAGTCTAGTAAGGGATGAAACAGCTTAGTAACATTCCAGCAAACTAAGTTTAGTTTTCTCTATATGAAAAACATTGCAGTCCTTGCCAATTGCAATATATCCTAGCCCCTTGGTACCACAATTGGCATAACATGTGATGGTTAGAGCTGGAAAATGTGCAATAAGCAACACATTTCTTTATAAAACTCACATTGGGTGCACATGTTACACTTGTAAGGATCATATCTTTTATTCTTAACTGTTGAAGTTTGGGATCCTTAAACATTTTTTTAATATTTATCTTTTTCCTAAAAGTCACTTTTGATGTTACTGAAGTAACCCAATTAGTCTTGTGTTTTAGCTTTAGCAAAATTTATTTATTTACTTATTTATGACTATTTGTTCACTGGGTAAGTGGGATTGTCTGCTGATCCTTTACATCCATAACCCAAATGTAAAGAGCAAAAAATACATTAGGATCTTACTAGTCTACAATATCATATGCAGAATGAGTAAGTGGTAAAATGTAGTAAGTACCAATAAGATGCTATGCAGATAGCATAAGATTAAGAAGTTCCAGTGAGGGCACATTGAAAAAAGAACAAAGAAAGGAAAATATAGAAAACAAGATATGAATACAATTTGGTGCAATCAGACATATAATACTTAATATATACTCCTAAATATGTATGGAATATATAGATATGTGAGGCTGAGATAAGTTTCTTAAATGTATTCTATCATCTGTGATATCGGGTTGTAAGTTATCTAACAATTGCCATTGTAGCAGCTGGCAGTAGATTCTGTACATATTTTTTTTACATGCATCTTTGAAGTTTTGAGATGAAAATGAAAGCTATGGAATTGGGCACGGCAAGCAGTTGGTGCCTTCAGGCTTCAAATGAGTTCTTCCAATACCTGGCAGTTTTTTATTCTGTGCAGATAGAAACTGTGCTCAGTAAAGTATAAATATTGATTACCTGTTGTCATGAAGTATCACATCATCTGACTCAATATGCAAAATTGCTCCTTTCAAAAGTGTGGCAATCCCTTCACTAAAAATACACACTGCTGTCATCAATGAAACTGTAAAGTTAACTGTCAAAAATTATAGGTTTCACTGAATGAGGTTTTTCACATTTGTTGCAGTTCTTCAAACAAGAAGCATCGTCTGTCATCAGACAAAACAGTATGACTCATTATAACACCCAGTATCATACCTTTAGTTGGCACTCTGAATTGGGATTGACCATCAAGGACCAACCCCTCTTTAACCAGGGCCCTTAGCACATGCATAGGCCAAGAAACTACAACCCTCCTCCTTTTCCGCTCTATACATACACTAGTATTTTACTGAATGTACTGCCAAATCTTTTATTGTCTTTGTGAGTGCATATACCTGCACATGTGTGTGTGTGTGTGTGTGTGTGTGTGTGTGTGTGTGTGTGTGTGTGTGTGTGTGTGTGTGTGTGTGTGTGTGTGTGTGTGTGTGTGCATTTGTTTGAATATGTTTCATTCATTTTAAAAATTACCTTTATTAAGTGGCTTTACTTAGAAAAGAAACAGGCACATATCTGAGTTAATACCAAGATGATGGCCCTTTTACTACCTTCGTAAGTTGTTTTTAATGTTAGCAGTTGTGCTTTATGTTTCCTTTGATTATGTATCCAAACACAGTCTCAAATACATAAATATTCGAAGTGTAATGCTTTCCAATATTTTGTTAAGTTATATGCATCTGTTTGTTTAGAGTGGAGGCTTTTCATTCTTTTACAAAACTACTGTTTAATTTTATTTACTTTATTTGTTAACCATCCTAGAACAATGATCCAAAGAACCTACTGCAGATTTAGACAGGGAAAAATACAGAACAAAAATACAGAAGCAGCTGTAAGTCATAGATTTGGGAAAAAAAACTTTCTTAGAAGAAATAATAAGATAAAGTACAGATTCTGAATAAAAATAATTGAAAACAATGGATATGGAATGCAAACATTAATTCAACCAGTTGCAAGAGTCATAAAATGAAGAATACTGATTAATGATATTACCAGCTGTATCAAGAGAAGTGGGACAGTGCATGTGTGGCATATGCCAGCATGGCTGGCTGAAGTTTTGTAAATAATCTTATGTCATTGACTGCCACATTAATTTGTACAGATACTTGTGTTAAAAATGTAGTTGCAAAATTTGCTTATGTTAAAAAAATGCCACAACAGAATCTTAACATATTTCTGAATGTGAACTGTGCCAGAATCAGGTGACTAAATGTGATGTCATTCCATAACCATCTGAAGGACGGAACTCTGGCAGCAGCAGTTTGTTTGTTTTTCTTTTTCTTTGGACTCTGATATGTAAGAGAGATATATCAGTTATCACAGTTTAGTAATGGTTGCTTAGTAGTTGTTAGCTGCATAGTTCAGTGTGTGGAGTATCACATTTTGCCTTATGGAAGTGAGCATCTCACAAGTACATCTTGCCTTGTGATATTAAGTGAGTTAACTAGGGACAGTTTCTCTTTAGTTTAGTTAGGAAACGTACTGTGAGATTAGTTCAGTATTATTTCTTTTTCTGCCTGTGAGGTTCTGTCCAACTGTGCTATTTTATATTTCCTGTGAGTGAAAAGCTCTGATGTTTATTGTAACTAAATATTAAGTATTTTCCTGTTTTTATTATCCATTATAATTAATTTTATTTATTTAACATTTGTTAACTGGGAAAGTCCTACTTGGAACAAAGCCAATTTTCAGCAGAGGCCCAGGTAGAAAGGCTCCAGAAGCATGTCTTTGTAACGTGGGAGGAAACCAAAGCAACAGGAGGAAACCCACGCAAACATAGGGAGGACATGCAGACTCCACACAGAAGGCACCCCAGCAGAGAATCAAACCAGAGAACCTCTTGCTATGAAGCGACAATGCTATTGCTGCACCACTGTGCCGTCCGAATTGCGAATTAAATATTTTATACCTTTTCATTGTAGCTTGCCTTTTACTGAATACTTTTAATATCTTGAGAGTACCTGCACTTATTTCAGTGTCACTGTGGCCACTCCAAAAAGCCTTATTGCTTCGGTCATACCATTTTTATCAGTATTAATTTGACACAGTATAATTGGTTACTCCTTTGTAAGAGCCTTACAGATAATTGGCTGGTGGCAGCAATCTACCCTGTGGTATTGAGAGAGAGAGGACATAGTTGGTGAATCTGTGCCACATACTTGGAACTGGGACGCAGTGCTCCAAAGTGGGTCTTGTTTGGGATCTGGAGAGATAGACAGTTCAGTCCCAGTGGAGCATGTTCCCTGTGTGGTTTTGGGGGAAATTGTGTTGGATGCAGAGAGCTGTATTTGAAATACAGTGTAAATCTATTCCTGTTTTAGTGACCGCCTCTCACCATTCTCAGTGGTGAGGATTGGGGCTCCTTGATTATTGTATCTGGGTAAAGAGGAGCCATCACAGATACATATTAAATAAATTATTAGGTAGACGTAACAACATACAGCAGAAATTATGGCAGTAATATTTAAGCACACACACGATTTATAGATCTGTCTCTATATTAATTGGATTTGTCTTCAGCATTATGAGTTTAACTGATGTAGACCAAGCATATAATTATAAAGAAAGGTATTATAAACAATAAGAGTGTTGTGGTCAGTATAAACGATAATGATAAGGAAGAATAGGAATGTAATTATAAGGCATATAAGTATTAGCACTAAGTGAAAGACATTATAGGGTGTGAGAGTGGAAGGAGGGAGAGAAGAGAGATGAGTTGTTAACTTCTGTAGAGTGATGCACTAGTAAGGTCAATTGAACTGAAGTAAGTTTGTGAGGTTTTAGATTTGGACAGGTGCATTTGGATTTTTATGTAGGTGCATTTTAAGTTTGGATCAGAACTCGGAGCAGCTCTTAAGTTTCTTATACTAGGTGATATGGTTTTCCAAGTTTGGGGCCTAATACTGAGAAGGATTAGTTAGTGCACCACCTTTTTCCTGAGGTGGTCAGGAATAAAATGTTGTGTGAGTGAAAGCTATAGTTTCTTTCTCTTATTGGGAGTCTGCTGTAAATTATAACAATTATTCATTTCAGGAGTTAAAGTAAGAAGTAACCTGGAACATGGGTGAATGTCACCCATTTTGTTTTCTGAAATAAAGAACAGTTATGCTTGGATCCAGGACAGTATGCAATGACATGGTATATTCAATGTCAGGCAACTTGTAAGGAGTATAGTTTGCTTTCTGAGGTAGCAACTAAGATTAGTTATATACATTCTATTTGAGCCATTAGGATTCCCTTCCATATTGCTTCTCTGACTACTGGGGAAGGAAAGTATGATACTTACAAGGACAGGGATAATACATTTTGGATTTTAGACCTTGTTTGTTTTATATGCATTTGAAAATTAAGGTTCTAATCCAACCAAAGTCCTAGGTATCTAAATTATTATGTAATTTCCAAAGGAATGCTATTGTAGTCTGTAATATGCAAGCCTGAGGAAACCATACCAAATTCAGAGTAAGAACCAAAGAGTACTGACTTGCTTTATTGTTGACATGAAGATTAGTTTTATACAGTTAAGCAAGCTTGCTATCATTTTATTTCTGTTGAAGAAAAGCCAGCTCTGCAAATAACCATGTCATCAGTGCAGTATATCTGTGAATATGAAGATGATCAATGGGGAACATGTTTGTGTCGAGTGAAAAGAGGAAGGATGTAGAATGGAACCTTGTCAGATGCATTTGGTTAGTGGGCTAGGATTAGAAGTATTACTGCATAGCTTTAAAGCAAATTTTCAATCTCAGAAAAAGTTTTGAAACCATTGATTTGACTTTAAGTTTATTCTACTAGCTGGAAATGATAGTTGCAGGGATTCTTAGTCAACAAAGCCAAAGGCTTTACTGAGGTCAGTGAATACTATTGTTAATTGGCCTTAGTCCATATTTGCTAAAATGTTATCTGCTAATGTGCTTAAGGTGGTGAATGTACTTCTTATGGACCCAACAGTAATTTATTAGTTTTAATGTATTCAGTAAGTTGGATGGAGAGTAGTTTTTAGACTCTTAGGAGACTGCTAGGCCAACAACTCCCAGGGGGTCTTTTAAAGCCTACTCATGCTTCCCAATTTAAGAATCAAACCATGTACATTGTGTCTGTAAGATAAACAACTTAAGTATAATGCCAACCCTATGACTGGAGAATATCTATGGGTGAGAAAAATAGAGACTGGCCTGACATCTGATGGAAAGTTGGACTTTGGAATAATCTTACGTGTTTTCATGATGTAATCTAAGCAAGTTTAATGAAGAAGGGCTGTAAATTGTCTGCTCAAAAGGAGACATCAACAGGCTTGCTGCTGAGAAATCTGTTTCTAGCAAATTGATCATTTTTAAATAATGCTGAGAGGTAAATTCAACAAGTTGCTCAGTTAGACAAAAAATGTTCATTAGTTAATAGTCCACTCATATAATAAAGTGTGGAATTGTGTGGAGCTAAGCGGAGCTCCTTGATTCAGTGCAACACGCAGCACTGCACAAACCCACTTAAATAAGCTTTAATGTGCCTTAGTGATCCTATTTGTTTCTCAGTGTTAGGCACATATATAAAATAGTCACCCCTGCCACATTTCAAACCTGGGACCCCGTCAACTACAGTCTATTGCCCAAACCCACTAGGCCACACAGAACATAACTAAAATAGGTGTTCCCAGCAATACATACTAATCGTCACTCACAGACTGAAATCAAACCTAATGTGACAAATGGGAATATACCTGGGATTCTGATGCAAAATATACCAGTAGACAGCCAAATAAATAATAATGGCAGTATGTGAGGCCTGGGATAGCAAGTAAATGTTGCCTTTTACTTGCAACATCTTCAAACACACCTGCTAAGACATCAATGGCAGAATACATATGTTCAAATGGGACCCTGCTGCAGAACAACTGCCTTTGAAAGCCATGCACATACTGATGGATGCAGACGTGTGTTACAGCTTGTATGCCAGTACATATATCTGGCAAATACACCTACTCCTGCACTGACTCAGTAGCTCAGTCTTTTAAATGCCTTACATACAAAACATTTTGCCACGCACAGTCCTGGTTTCAAATCAAGTATGCTACACTTTAGTTACATTGTTGTGAACACAGCAAGTAATGACTAAGTCATGCAGTTTTAATACCCATAAGTTACTGCTACTGAATTATCAGCTACGCAGTTTTGCAAGTCACAAGCCTGCAGGCAGGGACACACTGCACATATTTGTATAGCCTAACTATACATCACCTACTACTCTGCTATTGGCACTGTTGCATAACAGATGTACCTTAAGCACATGTTTTGATTGGAATGTAATGGGTACCCTTACCCCCTTACCCTGGCTCTGCTATAATGACAGGGCTGACACAGCTGCACTGTTACACGTACAGCTTGAAGGCTTCCAAATTGTTCACACTCCCCCCCTGTGTGTCCTAGGCTGCAGCCTGGAGCATACACAACTGTATGTTAAAGTAGCTGCTACAGACTGACTATACCTCCCAACCCCCTATAGCAAGGGATTGAGACACAACCATACATAAAGAGGGGGGCAAAGGCTCAGAGATAGGTACATGTTTCACAGTTTACCCCTACAAAGATAGTAAGTTGATAGAATAGCAGCTACTGCATTAGCATGTATATTCTGATGGGTATGAAGTGTGACACTCATATGTCTCTCTCCCCTTTCTGACCTCAACCCACAATGTTTGCCAGTGAACTGCCAGATGTCCACACTATCATGGGACACTAACTAAACATATGAGGCAAAACTGTAGACATACTTCATACATCTCTACAGTGGACAGTATTTGTATTTACACTCTGCGATACTGTAGTCTCCACACCTCAGTAATGTCCACCTCAAAAACTAAGAAAGGGGCCAAGACCTACATGAAGGCCTTATATATTGCACTGTGGCACCATGTCATTGGCTAATTATAGTACAATTCAACTATTTTGGATGCATTTAGCAATTCTGAGCCAGAGATTGGTGCAGAGGCAATTGCCTGTTACTGAGCATTACATACAAAAGGCAAGCAGCCGCTTATGGGGAACAGGTCTGTATGTGGCTTTACTCACACAGACAGTGTATGTGCAAAGCATTTGCATATGAATGCTTCTAAAAAAAGGAATACATCATTCTACCAGGTATGTACTACATTTCCTCATAAAACGGGATGCAGATGGGAGGATGGTGGTATGGGGAATAGGTTATAAAACAGTAGGCTTGTATTAGATCTATGATAATCACATGTCAGTGATGCTGTGGTGTCCAACACCTACAGGCATGCCTCTGACTTGCCCTGTTTTGAATCACATCTCTGCTCTGTCCCTGTCCATCCCTCCTACAACAGCTGGCTGTTGTAGTAAAGATAGTGGACTACACGTAAGACATGGTGACACTAAGTAAGGATGTAGACTCCTGTAACATCAAACTATGTACTGTAATTTACCTCCTCTCAGCCTGTCAATGTCACACATAAATAGTACTAATATTGTAAAAGTGTCCCTGAATGTCTCTGATGTACTCTGACTATGTCCCTGTTTCGTGGACATTTGTCCCTGTCTGTTTGAAAGCTATGCCTAACATACCTCTCAACCTCCTACAGTAAGAAATTGGGACAAAGCCATATTTAATGGGGGGGACAAAGGGCCAAACTCAGTGACAGAGCATACATATTGGCCATACAAAGTAAAAATGTGAAATGAGTAACAGATATTAGGGTTCCTATTACCAGATCGAAAGACCGTAATCGCGAATACAAAAAGAGCGACACGCATTGTGCGAAATATGGAAATGCTGAACATCCAAAACAGTGAAAATTGAAATATCGAAGTGTAATGGTTGGCCCATCTGCGGTGTAGCTCCGTAAGGTAGGTGTGCGATAGATAGGACTTTAGGGTTAGGATGTGGGTTAAGGTAAGTGAATAGATAGGTAATGTATGTAAGAGTTGGTGTAGTGTTAGAAGTAGGGTTTTATTTAACTGTATGTATGTGTATTATTATTTTTTTTTTTGGGTGTATGTCTGTAGGGGAAGTCTGCAGTAGTTACGGACCTTAGGGTTAGGGAGGGGTTAAGGATAGTGCATAGATAGTTGTGTATGTGGGGTTTAGTGTAGTGTTGGAAGTAGGGTTTTGTTACATGTATGTATGTGTATTATTTATTTTTTTGGGTGTATGTCTGTGGGGGACATGTGCGGTATTACGAACCTTAGGGTTAGGGAGGGGTTAAGGATAGTGCATAATTAGTTGTGTATGTGGGGTTTAGTGTAGGGTTAGAAGTAGGGTTTTGGTACTTTACTTTAGGTTAGAAGTAGGGTTTGGTTAGTGTATGTAGGTGGTTTATTTATTTTATTTGTGTAGGTAATATGTAGCGGGTGGTGGGGTTGGCTGAGTATGACAGTTCGATATTTTATTTTTCGCTGTTTAGTGCATTCAGGATTTTTCGCGGTTTGCATTATAGGTGTCGACGTTTAGGCATTCATGTAAAGGTTTTTTCAATTTGGTAATATAGACCCAGATATTACTATAGCATAAGTGTTGTCTGAGGGGTCTGATTGGTGACAGTTAGATTCTGTGTTAATTTTCTGACAGCAACCATCAATCAGTGGGCAACCATTTGTCAGCCATCTACAGGTTTGTGCAAGAAGAACCACATCTGTGAGTCAAACATGGTGACATTCTACAAACATCTGCAAAGTTGAGAGGTATGATGCCTATAGGGAACATATACTACAGCAGGTTTGCATTGCTGTCTGTCATTGTGGCACACTGGTTTTGCTGGATTGTCCACATGGAGTTGTTGGAATCCCACACTGCTATTTGTCCAACAGTGGCCGTATGATATATTAGTGGGGATTTGCCCATAGGGGTCATACCACAGTACACTGCACTGATGGATGTAGAGACATATAGCAGAATCTGTCACAGCACACAGGGGCATTGCCCAGTATTGCTACTATTTTGGTGATAGCCACACATGCAGTGTGTTGCCAAACTGTTGGGTATGATGTGTGAGGGAGCAGTGGATAGTGCAGGCCGTTATGGGTGTGTAGGGTCTGTACATAGTGGACATCCATGTATCTGGTCCTGTAATGTATTCCCCTCTTGTTGTCTTGCGGGAACAATGTACTCATGGAGACATCCTCCATTTTCATCTGCAGAGAATGATGCTATACTGGATGCCCTCAGACTCAACCATCACACCCTGCTTTCAAGGGGTTACCACAATCATGAACAGTGGGCAGCATTGTGGGCCAAGCTTGTCAGGGTTGTTAATCATATTGGCCAACAGGACAGGACCTATGAGCAGGGCCACAGATATGGCCAATGCCACATGTCAAAGGGCAGCTGCTGTTGTCAGGGATCATGCTGCCACTGGTGGAGGCCTGCAACAGAACAGCCACTCTTGGCCAGAGAGGAATTCCTGGTGAACCTAGGATCAACCAACAACTCCCAGCTAACTATCATGCCATACATCCTGGAGATGGGTGCCACAGCGTCCAAAATGGAGGAGCATCCAGGTAAGCTTACTGTCTTCACCAGTATAATACATTAGCAGTCATTGTGGAAGGCTCTAATGATAAGTACATGGGTGCCAGGTCTGTCTGCATTTGGAGGAGTTGGCTTTTACCCACAGTTGTGCATACATACTCAGAATGTCAGCAATATAGCCAGTATCACATTAGCTACTGTACATGTAGATATAAGCAGATATTATCTTGTAACACTGCAACATTTGGTGTTGCTGACAATACTTCTCTCTTACCTTTTCATAGGTCTGTCATGTGTGCCCGGAGTTCATGGTCATGTACCTGGTAAGTGTGATACAGATCATATATACCCTATGAATGTTAAGGGCTGCCATTTTGCCTTATGCACAACTGTTGTGCTTAGCTAGAGTAGAATAGTTGTATGTTCCTTTTCGGAGCAGTTAACTACAGTGCATAGCCTTGGGAATGACAGGTGTGTATTTGTACAAACACTAACATGTTTGCACTTATAGTTATGAGCAACTATGCAACCTGCTATACATGAGGCAATTACTTGAAGATGCCCATTCATACACAACAGGGAGAAGGTACATACCTGAGGCAGTGCTACTATAACTGGCATGTCATTATCAAGATAGTTGTACTGGGTTTTATGTGTAGTTCTAACACATACACTGTCATATTGCATACCTCAAAAGTGTATTGTACTGGCAACATTACCTGGATGTAGGTGACGTACATGTTATACAGGGCCTGGGTTGTCTGTGTATGTTGTTGTGAGTTTGTGTGTTGTGCATGGGATCAGAGATGAGAAGATGTGGGACATGTAATGCAGTTGTGGATCCTCATCTCTATGAGTCTGTGTGGATTACCATACATAATAGTGCAGGTGGTAATGTACTGCTTTTGTCTTGCTTCTCACGGATGAACAGAGGGGCTGGAGTTTGGCCCCCTCTCATTGGACTCTGATGATGATGATGGTGGCCATAGTGAGGCACAGGTGTGGTTGTCGGTGGCTAAATCTGACCCAGAGGTTGACATCCCTCTTCTGCCCCCATAGACTCTGCACACAGTCAGTATGCCCACACATACCCAATCAGCAGAGGCCACAGATATTGGACAGTCAGAAGGTGGTGATATAGTACAGGACAGTGTGAGAATTATGGCATCAGTGAGTGTAGGCACTGGCCATAGCCAGAGAACTGGTGCGGTCACACACAGGCAGATTGACAGGGATGCTCGAAGAAGGACTGCTGCCCATTCACCTCTTGTTGCATGTATCACATCACTGTTCACTCGCTGCATGTTTCGGGCTGTCATGGAGACACCGGCATGATCGGAACGCAACACCAGATGGAGGTTTAGGGTTATGGATGCAGCGCAGTCTGACATCCGTGACTGTCTCCACCACATTGGTGACACCATGGAATGTTTCACTGATGTATTAGACAGATGGTGGGCTGAGACAGTGTCTGTCTTTGAGCACACATTGTTTATGCTGGAACATGTGGTTGGAGTTGGGTGTCAGACACATGGACATAGGCCAGCAACACCATCTGCTGGGAGTCCACATGGCCATGCACACTCACGCTCCTGTAATGGCAGTACCTCCAGTTCTACAGAGGGAAGTGTGCTGTCCAAACCATGATGTGGCAGGCCATGGGCACATAGTCCTGGGTGGTCCCATGGGGGACACAGGCCCAGCAGACAGCAGCCACTATCAGGTACTAGCACCGCATCTGATCTTGGGCATGATGCTGCCCATGCTACTCCTGGTGAAGCCAGTTCCCATGTTTGTGGCCAGAAACGGTGAACTGTCCACTCTATCATGTATGGTCCACAGCTGTCCACTATATACATGTGTAGGGCTAGCATTGGGCTTGACTGTGTACATGCACAAACGCCAACACCACTGTCACATGCAGGTCGCCTACAGACAGACACGGCACCTCTCCATGGCCCAAGTAACCAGCACCCCTTCCTGACTCACACACATGCTGTCAACTGTTTGGCACAGCCTAAGCCTCTGGCACCCCCACAACATACCCTGTGCACGTGATGATAACTGTGGCACATCCCTGTCATCCATGCCATCGATGCAGGATCTGCATATAAGTGTCTGATGCATAGGGTGACTATATAACTTTACATGTGTTTGTGTAGTGCAGTTGTGTTATGTCATGGCAGTTGTGGGCCACAACAGGTACTGTATGCTGGCATGTGTTAGGGCTATACATCAAATGTTGTGTATCTTTTAGTGTTACAGAATGACAGGTGTGTCATGGACCTGTGTATGTTTTTGTCCCAGGAGTCTGAGCGGTTCATCTATGGACACATGGCAGAAATACAGCGGCACAGGATGGCAAGGCAGCACAGCAGAGATATGACATCAGCAAGGTATGCCAGTATATGTGCATGGCTCTCTAGGTGCATATGTGTAGAACAGTGTGTCAGGGACAATGGGGACAGTGAGCGTCAACATGCTTTCATACCCTGTGACACACTCTAATACCCTTGATACTTGTCACCTGAGTATTCTGCATGTACAACTCTAGATGATGGCGGACATCAATTATGCTTATGTAGAGGAGGGCAATTTAGGGCCAGCGGCAAGTCACAGGGCCTTAAAATGCATAACCAATGCTCATGGGGTAGGCACATGGTCCTTTTTCTAGTGCTGTAAGGTGACATATTTACACACACACACACACACACACACACACACACACACACACACACACACACACACACACACACACACACACACACACACACACACACTCTGGAGGCTGTGAAATTAGAACCCCTACCTATCTAGTATTACACACTATAGCTCACAGTACTTATTACATGAGGCACAATGTTTATCTGGTATTACACTGTCAGACAGTTCTCTTAAAGTAGATGACATCAGCAGGCCTTGTAACAGAGGTCAATGTTGAGGCCAGCAGCAAGTCAGTGGGCATAAAATGCATAACCATTGCACAGAGGTAGCCCATACAGGCTTGTCTGAAGTGATGCATGGGGATATATTTACACACACACACAGAGTTGGAGGATGTGAGATTAGCATTCCTACTTATCTAGTATTACACACTGAAACTCACAGTACCTATGGCACATGCCACAGGTTGTATCTGCTGTATATGCAGATGCAGGCACAGTACTTGTGGAGTATGCAAGGTGGCCTTGTGTTAGCATGTGTGGCCTGCAGAGTGATATTGCTTAGTACTGTTATTGTAATCTAGTGTTCTAGGGGTGGGATACCTGGTAATATCCCAGCTATGTGTGTACACTTACCAGTCTGGCCATATGTAGCCGCTTGCAGTTTGATAGGCAGACAACTGGCCAGGGACAATATAGCCTGCCCAAGGAATGCATTACACCCATTGTACATTACACCACCTGCGTACCTGTGTCTGTCTGCAGGGTGACAGCCCACAGGCTCAGGGGTTTGTGGGTGAGTAGATTATATATTGTTGTGGCCTTGGTCTGGTGATATTGGACAGCTGTTGTGATGTGTATATGCAGATAACCCCAGCATTCAGGCATATGTGGGAACATTTGTACATCCCCGCCCATATGTATATCAATGTGTATAACAGGGTTGTCTGCTTAACTGTAGTTGTGTGTGTCAGTAATGTAAAGGTATTATGTAGATGTATGTGGGGAGTCTATGTATCATTGTACTTTATATAGATATGTATTTATACATCTTGTTTTATATATATGTGTGTGTGTATGTGTGTGTGTGTGTGTGTGTGTGTGTGTGTGTGTGTGTGTGTGTGTGTGTGTGTGTGTGTGTGTGTGTGTGTGTGTGTGTGTGTGTGTGTGTGTGCCACATACTGATAGAAACACTACTCAAGCGTGAGGGGGAGAGGGAGAGACAGATATGTATATGTAGCTGTATGTATGTACAATCATATTTCCACATAGCAGGTCTTTGGGTGGTAGAGGCAACAGACTTGGGCTCATGTTAGCTAAGTGTAGGAGCATGCCCAGTGTGATTGTCAGTACTTACAAGGTGACTCCAGGCTAGAGCTACCTGTACTCTGGTCCAGGAATATTGTGTCTGCAGGCCATTGGCTGCTGCACCTGTTACCACAGTACTGCAGTTGCCTGATATTGTCCAAGACATTCCTCGACTGTATGCTGACCTTAATATGTGACTCAAACTTCAGAACTGTGCAGAGCTTAGCAAACTGTCCAGACATTTGCCACATATTTTTGGCCCATTTTACATAACATTGCGTTTTTCTGGCAAATTAGTGGCAAAACAGTGAAGATTAAAGTAAATAAATAATGACACACATATGAGTTTCAAACTCCATGCACATCAGGAGAGTCATGCTTATACAGGACCTGTTATTCTATTGACATTGTACATTTGTAGGAGCAAATATTTTAAACCTGTCCCAAGTTGTGGGCCTTGGTCTCACTTTTATTCACTTTATTTGGCCAGATTTCCTGCTGTAAGAGGTTGAGAGGTATGATGTGACTGGGGTACATGGTGAAATACTACACACAGCGTGACAGTCTGCATACCTCTCCCTGTATATGTTTTTGCAGAATGTTCAGCATTTCGCCCCATATGTCTGCTGTGTTCCTCATACATTTGTGGTTACCTGGTGCTATACTGTACAGCAGTAAGTGACTTGTACCTACTGACACATTTAACTGATGGCCTTTACGTCCTGCAGCTAATCTGGCCTGTTGCAGCCTGCTGTTATACTAGCCACCTGCTAGGTTGCTTAGAGTGTGTATAATGTCTGTAGGCATGACCCTTTGTGCCCCCATTCATTCTGACTTTGTCCAGCTTTCTTGCAGCAACACATTGATGGGTTATGACAGTCTGTGGGACTACCATCATATGAGTACCTCACATGCAAAAGATGTTGGATGCTGACAGATTTGAACCATCATCTTCATCACACATGCTATTGTCCCTGGCCCACTGAGCCACACCAGCTGCCAGACAGAGAGGTTTTCTTCCTCACACTATCAATGAGATAGAGGAATTATCTGATCTGTGGGGGACAACCAGCCTATGCTCTGCTGACATAGACAGTTGTACGACTGTCCTGTGACCCCACTGTTTGGCATCTCCCTGGAATACTGTTGTGGAGTTTCCAGCCATGAAATCTAGTAGCTATTATGGGGCACATACTAGTGAGCAGAGTACCTGTTGCCCCAAGTGGCTGTTAGATCTGTACAAGTAGCTCAGTAGCCCACTATATATCTCTGCAAGTAGCCTAGGCACCAGAACTGTGACTTCTACATCCCAAACACATGCTCTATGATGTTTCTGGTTTGTGTGTGTGCCTCATTATGGCATTCTTCGATGGGTGTGTGTGCATTTCTGATAGGTGTCATCATCCACGGTTCCAGTCTGTAACCAGCATCCCCAAGTCAATGGCCATATGGGATGTCTCCCCTAGCAAACATCTGGTACAGCTGTGATGCATTCCAGATAAGGGATACATGATAACTGCCAGGGCTGCCAGCACACATGTTCATGATAATGCCTTGGGCATTGCACATGACCTGGCAGTTGATGGAGTGGTACCTCCTGCAGTTGATGTACATTCTACTCTCTTCACCGGGTGGTGCCTTCATGTGCACATCAGTGCAGTGGCATCCAGTACCTCAGGGTAGTGTGCTACATGGTAGAAGAGTCTCATACTGCTGGCCCTCTCCTCAGGGGTGTGGGGAAAATAAATGTGCTCACTGTCATGTGGTAGCATGGCATCCAGGAACTGGAGGAGTACCCTGGAAGCAGATGCCTGTGAAACCTCCATCATGTCCCCAGTTGGTCTTTGGAAAGTGCCTGTAGCTAGTATCCTAAGGGCTACATATGCCTTTATTTCCACTGGGATGGATTCCCCTCTGTTGGCTCTGGGTCTGAGTTGAAGGCAGCAGAGCTCACTCAGTTGTTGTGGTATGTCCCTGTCCACCCTGTAGTGCTCTACAATCTTCAGCTCATGTACCTCTTGGTAGGTTACTCTGAGCCTGAACACTCTTCTCCTTCTCAGTCTAGGCCTATGGTCAGCATCAGTAGCAGCTGCATTGACCTCAGCATCTAGCACATACATATGTAGCAGACCTGCAGCAACCCCTAGCTTTCTGTGGGTTAAAATTCCCAAGTCTGTACTCCAATCATGCAGAGTATGGAAGAAAATCATATTGCAGGATTTATGCATACTTTATAGTGCTCTACTGTAGTTGTAGCCTGTGTGATTGGGTAGCTATGATGGATTCCACCTGCCAAGTAAAGGAGTTTAATGACCCTAGTTTAAGTGAAACAGGGCTCATCAGTAATTAATATATCATTGGCTTTCTCAGCCAATTTTTTTTTTTGTAACAGCCTTCCTTGCTGAGCACTCTGGTGCACTTCCCAAACCTGCACTGCATGAATAAACAAGGCATAGCAGTCAGTAGACACACCCCATGGAAGGTCACTCTCAGCACAGTGCTGAAACACATGCCCCTAAGGTAAACAAAGCTTAGCAGTCACCGGACAAGCCCCTTTGCTGATCAGAGTGGCACACCACACAAACAGGCACCACTGACCCTTAGTGAGCTTAACAGTTTGCAGACGCACCCTCCTTTTGATGTCAGCTAGCTCATCTGTGGACACCCACATGCTTCTGTCCCAACACAAATGGGATCTGTGGACACAGATACCCATTTGTGCGTGCTATTCAGTAATGCCAGCTCATTTGCATACCGATCCATGCACAGTACCTGGTAACTACATGGTTTCAGGACCTGCCTTATTAGCAACCACAGCAGCCCTACATTGTACATAGTCCACACAGTGCCCTGCAATGCATTACTGTTACACACTCACAAATTCTGTTTTTTACAATATTTTTATATCTTTTCCACAACAGCATGTTTGCACACTGTGGCACGCTGTGCAAACATACCCAGGGTATTAAAAAAATAGTTTACACTATTTTCCATACAGTTTTGGACACACAGTGGTTACTTTTGCACATATCTGTGTCCTCTAGCCACTGTAAGTACACTTATACAGCCCCTGGTGTCATTTTTATATCCTGCAATTGGAATTTGTCCAAGTAGATTACAAACACCAACACGAGGTGTGCACAACTGCCTGTCTGCTTGCTGGATCACTCTACCTGCCTCATTTGCATACATTTCATCTGGTTATGAAGTGATTTGCATGCTATGGACCCTTCCATGTTTGCATGCTTCTGCATGCCCCACAGCAGCTCCCTTTACTGGATCGAACATCTGCTTACTTCCATGAAAGCACCATGCCACTATGTCTACATGGCAAATAAGTCATTGTAGGCTTTATTATATCCCCCCTCTGTCTTTCTAAATGTATTTATTTTATCATATGTCTTAAATCATTTAAGAAGTCCTTCATTTTCACATCATACCAAACTGTGTGCATAACCATTCACCATCACCTTTGTCAGCAGATTTAATTTTAATAGTTTCATTATTAATTATTTATCACATTCATCCATCCCCCCATCCATTCATCCACAATCCTATTTTTTTCCATTTTTGCTCATGGCATTGGGGCATCACATCAGTAGTGACCATCATCTAGAGCCAATACTCACACCACCAGCTGGTTAGCCATGCCTTTATTATTATTATTTACTCTGTTTTATTTACCAGGAAAGTACAGATGGACACAAGGCTCTTTTTCAGAGGAGGGTCAGGAAAAAAGCTCCATACACATCAAGTAAAAGAGCAATGCATTCTACTGTCATTATTTTCCCATTCTGTGTAAATACTAAGACATTATATATGCATTATAGTAACACATAGCAAGTTATGCATTTGTACATAATAATAACACAGAGTAATATAAAAAGACTCCACAAAACATTTAATATATATTAGGAATAGTATACTGCAGCTGTAGTGATGCTATGTTTTCAGTACTGAGGTGGTTCAATAGCATTTTATCTAAAGCACTTTCATACTGTGGCAGTGCTAGTTTGTAATATACTGGAGTATAAAAAGTGGCATTACCAAGAGATAGGGAAATTGTGTTTTTGTTTAGTTTTAAAGATGAGCAGGCTTTCAGTGAATCTCATAAGGAGTGACATGGAGATTCAGGCCTTGGAACCTTGACTGGAATACAATGCATCTCCAGCTATGTTTCTGAACTTTTGAACTAAGAGGATATTTTTACCTCTGAAGCACAATTGTGAGTTGGGGTGTACATTTCTACCAAGAAGCCTAGGGAACCTTTCAGAATAATGCACTGCTGTGTGCTGCCTAGTAGTTGAGAGAGAGAGAGATAGAGAGAGAGAGAGTGATGTAGTGGGGTAGCTCTAGTCAGTGACGTACTTTAAGGCAATGCATTGATTGGAAACGTAAGCTTTATTGGATGCAAATGTAACTGCTTTAGTGTAGCAGTACTCAAGTTTGCACTTCTAGGGGGTTGGGGGAAATTGGCGAGGAATACATAAGTGTGGGAAGAAAACAAAAATAGGTGAGGTGTTTACTGCTACCTTTCATGAAGATAGTGTCTAACCCAGCACAAGAGTCCCAGGATTTTGTGGATCATCTTGTTAGCTTTTTAAAGATGTAAGTCAAATTTCAAGCTATCATCAACAGTGATACCCAGTAGTTTAGTGTTGGAGACTGCTTGAATTGTATTGCTGGAGGAGGTGATTTAGAAACTTGTTTTGTGATCAGTACTGGATTTATGAATGAAAAGGAGGATTTTATTTCTTCTTCGGATTCAAGATGAGAATGGATTTTCCCGACCAACTTTTGATGGAAGTGAACTAGCCCTGAGTAAGTTGTTGAAGCTGAATAGGATTGTGGGATGAGCATATAAGAATAGACTCATCATCATATTGAATTCAGTTGATATGTTTAACAGCAGTGTGCAAATTGTTAACATAGAGGGAACCAAATATTCCTCCTTTTGGTACACCAACAGATACTGGTAGGAAGGTAGAGTAGGTTCATTGCCTTTTTACAGCATGTAATATGTCTGACAGGTAGCTTTGGAATCAGGAGAGGATGGGATGGAAGAGGTCTAAGGTTGCTAGTGGAAACAGTAGCTTGTTGTGGGAGACTGTATCAAAATCTTTTGATAAATCTAAAAATAGTATGGATACAATATTGCTTGTGTTGTGTTTTTTATTGATGATATTTATGAAGTTGAGTAAGACAGTATTAATGCTGCAGTTTAGTCTGAAACTGTGCTGGATAGGAGTAGATAGATTTTTTCAATTATATGTAAAGTAGTTGAATGCTGATTCATGTCTGCAGGATTTTAGCTAAGTGGAAAGTAAGGCAATGTGGCTATAGTTGGATAATTTGATGTTGCTTCTGAAAACTTTATTTTAATTTGTGTGCTCTGCTCTATGCTGTATTGTGCTGGATTTTTAATACACACAGTCTTGCTGTTTACTGCTGAAATCAAAGTCACAGATCTTTGCATGACTTCATCTGTAGTCTGTTTAAAGCATCAAGCTTTTCAAATTGCACACTGATAAAGAAATATATTTTGCAGCTATAAGCACAGTTACAGATAACTTATTTTATAACAAACAACACATACTCTTTCTGTTAGTTTGTAGCATATATTTACAAAGTTTTCCTTTATTATTGATATGATTACTTCTACAAAATACCTCTCTCTGTCCCTCTCTCACATAACTGAACTACTACAGTTGTTATATAGAGTACTAGTCACGCACATAGATTTTATTTCCTCTTGGTATCTTTTTTGGCCTTCTGTGGGAAGTCACATAATGTCTGTTTTTAGACTTTTTTATTGTCCTTTTGTGCTTTACTTGTAAGCACTTTTGCTGATGTGAGGATGCCATTAACAGACATCTGAAAGGAAACATCTGTACAAGCTGTTCCTACTGAAAAAACATCACATATTGCTGAGTTTATAAAAAAGGATGTCTGTTAATAGATATTTGTTCTGCAAACATGAGAAAATCATGTAATACTTGCTTTTCAATATTGCTTTGTTAGGCATTTTCTGATGCTGTGAAGAGAAGCCTGTCTGTTATACATATAGTATGAATGCTCATTTGACATTGCTAAACTCTATACATATATTCAAGCAAACTTTTTATTCTATGCTTTATCTTTCAGCATATTTACAACAGAATTAATTTCAGCCTTATATTCATAATCTCTAATAGCTTCCTTTGTGAAGAGGCAGGATATAAGATGTCTTCCAGTGGAAGGGGACATGTGATTCTTTTTAGAGCTATATTGAAAATAGAGACAATTCAGACTGCGGCTTCAACAGCAGTTTTGAGATAGGTGCCTAGTAAGCTATCAATATCTAAAGTGATGGATTTAAATTTGAGGGGGTCTGTATTATATTATTAAAAATTCAGTTCAGCAAATGGCACTTACATCAAAAATGCTGTTTAGTGAATTATCTCTTGTGGGGGGCTGTACCCCAACCCCCCTGCTAATTATATATACCAAATCCAAGATCGCACTACAGTGAGGAAAGGGCAAATTTACCAATCTTCACTGTACCACACTATCACTATGAACAGTTCGCTGACCATCATTTTTGATGTAAGTGCCGTTTACTGAACTGTCTTTTCGATACTATGATATAGACCCAGTTTGAGGAGGTACTTCTTTATAGTAGAAGTGTGGATTGAAGTGAGGAAGAAATCACTAGAATTGTTGATGGATTGAGAGGTATGTTGCAGACTGTTAATTTTAATGAGTAAAGAATTTATGGTGTTAATGAAATAGGAGTTGAATAGAGTAGCAGTACCGTCTGGATCCCTATCGGGGAATGGGCTGGGCTGCTGACATCTATCAGGAATTAGAAATGTTGATGGCACCACAGAAATCTTTTGTTTTGTTATAGAAAATCTTTCGTGAGTCAAAGTAGTAGTGGATTTTATCAATTTTAACTTTTTATAAGATTGTAGAGTTATCCAAAGTTTTGATAGTTTTGTGGAGTTTGATTTTTGTTGCTAGATTTTCCAAGCATATCCTCTTTATGCATGAGTATTTCGGTGTCAGAGTAGAGCCAGCTGAATGTGTTATGCATGACTCTGTTTCTCCTAATAGCAGATTAATTATTTAGTGCATTAAGAAAAGCTGTATTAAAGAGAAGAGCAGCACCACTGCAAAGAATATGTCTGTCTAGATGCCAATTGCTTGATTTTAGAGTAGATATAAATGTGCCAGGCTTAAATTTCATTAGATTATATGCTATTATAAAGTTATGTTTTCTGGGTACATGGGCAGGACTTCTAATTGCAAAAATGGGGAAGTGATCACTAAGTGTATCTGGTAAGGTTCCTGGCGATGATATGTTGTTTGAATTGTTGATTAGTATCCGGTCAATTAGGAATTATTATTGGTTTTGTTGAACCTAGTTGAGGTGTGAAAAATTTGAATGTAGCCAAATAGATTTAGTGATTTTATATGGAATCAGTAATGAGGGAGAGCCAGTGTATACTTGGGTCCCCAAGAATAATTGTTTCATAAACTATGCTTGATGTTATCCAGGAAAGAAGATCGTCCATAGCTGTGATGTATCCTAGTGACATGTATAAATCAATGATATGTACATTTTTCTGTGTGTTTAGTTTGAAATAGGAAATGAAGATTTCAGCATTCCTGAAATTTGGCAGAATGCTAGGGTATAGAGCGAGTTCAAGGTCATTGAAGAATATTATAACAATGCCTCCTCCCTTATTTTCTATATAACCAAATCTGTAGATGCTGTAGCTCATGTGAGTAACTTCCTCATCTTTGATGCCTGGTTTCAGAAAAATTCAGAGATGGTGAAAATGTGTGGTGAGTGTGTGGTTAGCCATGCATGTAGATCAGTTATTTTGTTAGTAATGCTCGTGATATTAAGATGGAGAAACTTCAGCCTTGAATGAGTAATGGATGGATTGTGTGGAATGAGTGATGGGGATGAGAAGGGAAATAATTAATTCTGTTAATGCAAATGATTTTTCAGTTGTCAAATTAAAGAAAGTGCCTTTACATGCATACTAAATGAATGCATAAGCATCGCTTTCACAGGCAAGTGAAAATGTTTTCAGCAACAGTGTATTCACTGGACAAAACATACTTGGTTTCTTTAACATACTTGTAATTCCTTTGAAAACAGGCATCTTAAACTCATATTACAAATTAAAAGTTTCACATCTGTAAGTACATCAATAATTTTGAAGTCTAAAGTAGGAATAAGCTCAAGTGTTTATTGGTACGCTATATTCATTTTGTGTTAGTAAATATGAAGACAGATTAAATGCAGGATTATATTCTAATGTCCATTCCTTGATGTGTTCTATGTTATAATCTACTGCTTTTATACATTCCTTCTGGTGCCATTTTGCCTTCCCATTCCCCTGCTTTGAGATCTTTGTTGCTTCCACTGCAGTTAATGAACTAGTTTAGGTAGACACAGAAAAATGTGGAATTTCTAATAGAGAACTCTGCACATTGGTGTTGATAGATGGTTCATTTTCCCTGCTGTCAGTACTTTCACCAGCTTGGGTAGCTGTCAATATTCTGCTAGAATTATCAACCATAAAAGCAGGCAAATTAGACTAGGTGGATCATCATGGGCAAGAATAACATATTTCCATTATTGAAGTTATTTTTATCTCTCTTAAATTTTCACTTCTTAGATACAATAAAAAGTGCCTTGGGTGGACACGGTGGTGTAGCGGTTAGTGTTGCCGCCTCACAGCAAGAGGTTCTCCGGTTCAATCCTCAGCTGAGGTGCCTTCTGTGTGGAGTCTGCGTGTCCTCCCTGTGGTCACGTGGGTTTTCTCCGGGTGCTCCGGTTTCCTCCCACATCCCAAAGACATGCTGTAGGTGGATTGGACACTCTAAATTGGCCTTAGGTGTGAGTGTGTGCATGTGTGTGCCTTCTGTGGAAGGTTGTGCGCCAGGCTGGCCACTCAACACTATAAAACTCCACTGCCAATCATGAGCAGGCAGGTGATCTGCTGTGGCGACCCTTAGCCGGGAAAAGCCGAAAGAAGAAGATACAATAAAAAGTGCCTCAAAAATATTAATATTTTCAGGTACTTCAGTTTAATTGTTGATATACGTTGATATGCAGACTGGAAAAGTATAATTTCAGCCAGCCGATTAATACTTTCCATCAGTTCTTTCCCGATATCTTTGAAAAATGTATTTATTAATTCCATGTATTGTCCACTTAGATCAAGGCTAAGCTGATGTCACATCTTAAGTAACTCACAATATGCATTCCCATATGAAAGCATTTTAATTATGCATAAGCCATGTGGAACAATGCTCCTTTTTAATAAACTCCAAAATAAAGATGTTGACATTGCAAGCATTTGAATTGAAATAGTTTACATTCAAGTTCTTTAACAGAAGGCAGTAAATCTGAGGCTTTGACATTGCTAATAATAGCTGAAACAGCATTAACTGCATTAACCATCCCAAGCATAACCGGATTACCATTTGTAGCCAAAATTTGTTGCAATCTTAGCTAGGATGTCTGTGTGAAGAACAAAGATGCTATATAATCAATAAAGTGGCACTACATAATAAATAAATACATGCCTCTCAACTGTCCAGATTTTTGCAGAATGTCCAGATTTTTCTCTCATATGTTTGATCTTTTCCTAATAAAATTTGTGTTTTTATTGGATAATCACTGAAGATTAAAGTGGGTAGGTAATGACAAGCATTCAGCTTTTAGACTTCATATCCTTCAGAAAATGTATGCTAACACATAACTTATTATTCTAGCAACTTCTTACATTTATAAGAGCACTATTTAAAATCTGTTCCTATTTTGGGGCTTTTGTCCCCCATTATTTTAGGTTTTGTTGAGATTTCTTGCTTTAAGGGTTTGAGAAGTATGACTGCAACCAACCCTACTTTTTTTTTTTTGCATGTTTTCACTTGGGTTTGGCTTTACTGCTGCCTTAATGGCACTGTAAATATGTGCCCACATCTCCATTGCTATCTAATGTGATTTCCTTGTACAGATGAGGACCTGTGATGATCTTCAGACACAGTTTCTGATATTCTGCAATCTGGGTCCTAACACCTACCCTGTCCACAACGTTTGTCATGATTAGGCCATGTAAGTATGTACAGCAGATTTGAACGGAGATGAATATTATAGTGGTTGCACTGGTATTGTCAGTATTAAATTCTCAAGCACAGTAAACGTCTTTTTTTTTGAATGACTTGTCTGAAGTGACAGTCAGTTGTTAGGTCATGAACTAGTATCACTCAATAAAAGTTTGATGAACAAAATGATTGTTAGAAAAGTATTACATTTTAGCTGTATTTAGAATTGAAAGATTGCAGCTTTGTTCTTTTGTTATGAGGTAAAAAGCACAGATTTGTGGCCTTTGATATGTTCATCATCCTGGTACAAGAATGAAGGTATTTATACGGGTCTACTTTATATGACCTAAATTTCATTTAACTGAAATTCATTTGACTGAGACCAAAACACTGAAAGTTCAAAAGACTGAAAACTCATTTGACTAAAACTCATAACACTGACATATTAAAGTAAAAGGTATATGCCCTTTTCCTCACTGTAGTGCGATCCTGGCGTTAGTATATATAGTTAGGGGGGTGTGGGGAGCAAAGCCGCCCACATACTTTATACATTTTAAACCATACATATGGATATTTATAACTGCAATAAATAACTCTTTGCAGAAAACAATATTTACCTAAATTATGTGGGGGGCTTCACCCTCCACACCACCAATGTGGAGGGCTGTGCCCTCCACACCCCCCTAACTATATATACTAACTCCAGGATCGCACCACAGTGAGGAAAAGGGCATATACCTTTTACTTTAATGTGTCAGTGTTATGAGTTTCAGTCAAATGAGTTTTCATTCTTTTGAACTTTCAGTGTTTTGGTCTCAGTCAAATGAATTTCAGTCAAATGAAATTCAGGTCATATGAAGTAGACCCATTTATACACCTCATATAACTGGTGCCACAAATAAATATATCTAGTAAGTACTAATATGCCTGTGGTCTCCCCAGAATTAACAGAATA
Source organism: Protopterus annectens (assembly GCF_019279795.1). Lineage (NCBI taxonomy): Eukaryota > Metazoa > Chordata > Ceratodontiformes > Protopteridae > Protopterus > Protopterus annectens. The sequence continues at coordinate 1,056,805,598 of NC_056728.1, forward strand.
GCCTGATAATCAAGACTCCTTTTAAGTTTGCTTTACTTTATGACTGTGAGATAATAGGGAAAGTTTTACAAACCAAATCCAAAAGTGAGGCAGACATTTCAAGTAATATGAATTTGAGTTTTATTTATTAAAATAAGATGTAACTCACTGTGTCTTAAATAAAAAGGGGTTTTCCTAATAATCTGGCTTAAGTGCAGTTAAATTGGATACAGAAAGCTAAAACAGAAGAAAAGAAAAGAGAAAGCTACCAATTATAATTAACTTCTAAATTTGCAGTACAGCTGACATGTGACTTTGTTTATGCTTACATATCTTTTAATATATATGTGTACTCACAGAGATAGGACAGTGTTCTTCTGCTGTGACACCCATCACATTTACATTGTTGTAATATTACTCTAATGCTAAAAAATACTAGCTTGCCATTTCATTGGACTGTCAGGTTCATAGTTTCATAGGTAAGCACTATGCTAGCTGCCCTTGTGGGCCATTTTGAGCCTAGCCAGTTTTCCTTTTTGTGCTAGAATTAACCTATCCTACTTGGTTATAGACTGACTTTACCCATCCCATAGTCAAAAATTATATATTACCCCTAGTGAGAATAAATGGGATCATACCATAGATAATTTGAAGGGACCTATACAAGAGATAAAACATTTAGGAACTGCCTCTGTCCATTAGTCGGGGGCAATCCTGGGGCAATTTTTCATTTTTTATATATTTGTTTTAGCCATAAAACTTAAGAATCGATTGTTTGCAAACAAAAGCAATATGAAAGAAGGAAACACAGCCTTCATAGTGTATAGTAAAATATGTGATGGTCATAGAACAGATGCTTTGCAAATATCGGAGCATGTTCTGTAATCAGTACTCTTCTTAATCATTATATAATCTTTGTTCTGAGTACTGATTTTATGAAAAAGAAGCTAAATTAACTAAGAGGTCTAGAGAGTTTAAATCTGTAGCTCACTTAAGAGTTTTAGACAGTTTAACACAAAAAATGAAATGCCTGATAGTGTACACATTCATTTAGATGTAATGCTCTTTTATAAGTAAATCACATCGGCACATTGAATGCCAACCTTAAAATTTAGAATTCTATCCATGGACAATTGACTCATTCTGAAAAGTACTTCAAGTAAATAAAAGATATTTTATGGTGTCATTGATGGAACAGAAGTAGTCCTTTCTTCTATGCAGAAAGAACATAAATCCTAACATGCAGAAATTACATCTATCATAACTAGCTAAAATTAAATTTGGGAAAAAATACTATTGCTTGATTCCAAAGCTATATGGGAAAAAAATAATACTACAAGTGCTACCAGTCAACTGCCTCATAAAGGAATCCTCAGTTCATGAGTTTCACAAAGATCAGTACCAGGTCCATTGCTCTTCTCCCTCTCTCTTAATCAATGATCACTCTGAGAAACACACTTTTCTCGATGTCACCCATTGTGCAGATAAAATCTTCCTTCTGGATGCAGATAAATCCATTCCTAAATTTCAATCCAAGCTACAGATACTTCTCAAAATTTTGCCAGTGGGCATCAGACAATAAACTCATGATAAATCCTGAAATAACTAATATTATTTCAATAGTTTCTACTTACAAATGTAAACAACTATCAAATATCCTCATTTACTTCAACACAAATAATGGAATCTTTGTGGTCAGTGAATACAAGTACCCACGACTAACCCGTGATCATTCCCTTATCTTCCCAACACTTACAGGCATAACAGAAAATAAAGTCCTATTTAAAACAAAACTCTGTTATAAATATCCCACCTACTGACCTTCCCAAAGCAGACACAACCATTGCCAAAAATATTCTGCTACCCAAAGCTGAACATGGGCTTCCCCTACTGACATTTCATTCTGCCCATAATGCTCAAATCCTGCTGGTCACTGTAAACAGAATAAGTAGATTTGCAGTACTTCCTGATGTATATAACCATTAACTCAATGATTTACAAGAAGTAGGCTGACTACCTACAACCAAAAGAGCAGCCCTTCTTCTAGGCACTCTGATATTTAAAATATTAAAATTAGGATATTGTCCCCCTCTGAGGAAAATTTGCACATTTGAGTAAATTTACACAGCTACAAAATTTGTAATTATTTGATCTATGGTATTACTACAATACTTCTCAATAACTACTCAATAGTTCATGAGTTACAAGGGAGAGGGACCAGGCAAATATAAGAGGTAACACCAGGAGCATGATATGCATCCTGTAAAATCAAGCACAGCTGGCGGTGTGTGTGTGTGTGTGTGTGTGTGTGTGTGTGTGTGTGTGTGTGTGTGTGTGTGTGTGTGTGTGTGTGTGGGTGGCTTCAGAACAAAGTCAGGAAAAACTCACAAAACCAGGTAGAATGTCTGAAATATGATGTGGAGCAAGTTAAATAGTTTATAGAGCAACATGTGTAGGATTGCTGTGCACTTTCTACACAATAACAAGTATGAAACTCGAATTCTGTCATTACTGCCAGACTGCAGCCATCCATGAATTAACAGATCTGGGAAAATATGCAAGTAGAGACTGAGGACAGTATGGCAACTCAGGGATTGGTATGTGGTCTGTATGTTTATGAGTGAGTGTGTGTGTGTGTGTGTGTGTGTGTGTGTGTGTGTGTGTGTGTGTGTGTGTGTGTGTGTGTGTGTGTGAGAGTGTGTGTGTGTGTGTGTGTGTGTGTGTGTGTGTGTGTGTGTGTGTGTGTGTGTGTGTGCGCGCATATGGGTGTGCGTGCCTGTGCATGCATGTGTAGGAGAGTGAAGGGGGGTTGCCTATGCCATTGCCATTCAAGGGCCGCCAGTGTTAATTATTAAAGGCAAGTGTTAATTATCACTCACGGTCATTTACAGCAATTCAGAGAAATGAAGATTAGTCAATAATGAGGTATTTCTAGAGTCTAAGTAATAATAATATTAATAATAATAAAAATATGTGTCACCGTGTGCTGTAGAAGTGAAACTTCTGCAAGGAAGTGCGAAGGAAAGCAAATGGTACAGTAAAGTATAAGGTCCTTCGCACTTCCTTACATTAGTTTCATTTCTATCATGCGTGGAGACCACACACTTTTTTGTTTTTTGTTGCTTCATATATTCTAAGTCTAGGAGAAGAGAATCTTTCAAATTATGATTTTTTGCTAACATATCAAACTGTTTCTACACACATTGCTTGCTTCCTTCCTTTTTTATAAAGCTCCCTTCTTTTCACGTTATCACCATTCTACATGTATATCTGACTGACCCCCAAATCTTGATTTTTTTTTTTTAATTATTAAAGCATAACTTGCTCATTTTATGCCTTTATCTGTATAACACATCTGCTATAAGGGTAACAAGAATAACATATTTTACAGCTATGCTATCAAGTTGTTAATGGTGGAATTTTAATACAGTCTTTAGACTCCCAGCTCTTACCAACCACTACTTCCTCCATGTTAAAAATTAAAATATTTACATGCCCAAACTGTGGGGGACTCGAAGGACACCCCTGCCGTACCTTACCTTTCAACTTCATGCCCCTTCTGTTACATTTGTTAATTGTACTGCAACTCCTCTGTCATACACTGCTTGTATTAAACATTATGACTGCTTGTCAAAAATGAACTACTTTAACAATCACCATAATTCATTAATTCACATTATCAAAGACTTTCATGCTGTCACATCCTATTTCTTCACTCTCACTGTGTGTGTATGTGTGTGGGGGGTGGGGATCGCTCACTTGCTCTCACTGTTCACTGTCAGTATGTGTGTGTGTGTGTGTGTGTGTGTGTGTGTGTGTGTGTGTGTGTGTGTGTGTGTGTGTGTGTATCTGTGTGTGTGTGTGTGTGTGTGTGTGTGTGTGTGTGTGTGTGTGTGTGTGTGTGTGTGTGTGTGTGTATGTGTGTGTGTGTGTGTGTGTGTGTGTGTGTGTTTGAAAAACTGTAGTAGAAGTACGGAAGTCAAACTCCACCGTTAAAGGCTGAGTTTGACTTACGTACTTCCATTTCACTTTCCCATTACACTCCGAGCCCTCACAGCATCCCATAAGAAGTTTCACTTCAATAATAATTTGTCCGAATGTTACACCGAACACCTGTGCAGCTGCCCATGTCTCCATTCCATTGCATGTCAGCTGATATTCAATAGCTTAATGGTCATCAGAAATAAACCCTGCTATAATTCAAGGACGGTGGCATATTGCTGACTTCACTTGTAGTTTAGATCTGTACAAATTTTCTAACATAATGTCAACAGTACTTGTGTATGAAATGTTAAATCATTAACCTAAGTCTAAGTTCCAGTAAATATGGGTACAATGCTGGCCAAGATAATATGTTCAATTTCTGATGCTCTGCAATAATTTTTGATGTGACTGCTGTGATTTTCATTGCTCACTCATTGACTGATATAGCATAAGCAAAAGTATGAGGAGGGGAGAATGTCCTAGAATCTGCACTTCCTATCTGGCAAGTCTAGGCCTCTATAGTTTAGTATGGTTATTTGGGCAATGTCAGCTCCATGCTGGCACTAACGCATGGAAGAATAGGCTCTTCTGGTAATACAGGATAATCAGGGTATAAGTACTAACAGGCTCAGCATCACTGTGAAGCCCCAAACCAAATGCAGACATTTGGCAGGAGTGCACTGGTCACCAGAAAGTAAGAATCTGTGGCAATCAAACCCCAAGAGACTACTTCACCTTCAAGAACATATGTATCTAATTCCTAAGTGCTTTTACTAATTCTGTTCCTACCACTGGGATCAGCTACAGATGCAGACGTTGACAGGGCAAACTGCTCAGCAAATCTCCCTTTAACATTTTGCAGAGATAGCCCCCAAAAACTGTCCACCATCAGCTGCATGCACTAGCCAGATAGTCATGGACTGAATGTCCCCTACCCCAAACACTACAGCAGAATAAATGCAGCATCTAGCCCTGCAAATGCATACATATGTGTCTTTTATTCAGTATCATCATAGACTAAACCCCCCATCCAAACACTACAGCAGAATAAATACAGCACACGGCCCTGTAAATGCGTACAGACTTGACTTTTAATTATTATAGTCATGAATGAACCGCCATCACCCCAAAGACTACAGCAGAGTAAATACAGCATACAGCCCTGCAAATGTGTACAGACTTGTCTTTTGTCCGGTGTAAGGGGAATTTACTTGTTCATTCTGTTATCCCAGTCATACTCTATTGAAAATGGTACCAAGTTTAATGACTCATCTCTGCTTGGCCAGTACTTAGCGGTCTGCATTTTGGCTGGTTTAATTAGAATCAAAAATATATTTCACTGCATCTTAATATTCCCCTCCCCTTCAGTCTAATTAGAATCAAAAATAGCTTTCACTGCATCTTAATTTTCCACTCCCCTTCAGTCTAATTACTGAGCTACACCCTACTCTTGCTGGCTGCATGCACTTTCTTAATTGCTCTTTCCAGCTACTGCTTTTCTGACTCTTCCTCTTTGCCTGCATAGGCAGTTCTATGTTGGGTTGCTTCTTCCTTTTTCTTTGCCATGATATTTTCACTAACTAATGAACAAGCAACTTCTACTTTGGACATTAAATGTGGGTAGATTTAAAAGCAGTTAAGAAAAAAGTTATTTGCTTAATTTTCCAAACTTTATTTTTCCTAGCTTCCTCAGTCTATTGCCTATCTCATATACCATTGTACTTTGCATGCTCTTAACATAGTTAAATCTCTTCTTTCACCTCAGTACTTCAGTACAACCTTATTGCCCATTCCCATGTAATTTTCAGGCTTACAGACATTTGTTTTACCCACAGCAGCTGTACCACCATGTCAGCCCACTCATTTCACCCTTGCCATGCTTGGGCTCACTTTGCTCCCCTACCCCTATTTCCACCCACCCTGACTTCATCTAAACTTATACCATTCTATTCCCACCCCTGTAACAAAACACCCAACTAACTTCACTGAGGCATCAGACTGGCCTAACTCCTCAACTTGCAAACTCATATCACAGGCTCATCTAACTCACTTCTCCCAATCTGCTGCAACAAAAATAGCATATAACTTCCATCCAGCAAACTCTGTCTTCCCCTAACTTAAGTCTAATATGCTACTCCTCCAGTCTACTCTCACAGTTATACTATTTATACTTACCATTGCCACATCCTAATGTACTCCCTTTCCCAATTACTCTACTTTCCCCAACTCTGTACTCCTAGTCAACACACACCCACAGATCAATTACAAAATTGTACACAGTTTCTACCCATTACAAATGCATGTGCTCTTCAGTTACAGTTATATCAAAGGGAATGACCAGACCCAAATATCAGCATCAGACCTAAGAGATAAATATAAAAAAATGGTACAATATCTCTCACCACACGTCTGCTATCCCACTCTGTGTAGACATCCACAACACCTCTAGACCACTCCTTCAAACCAACCAAACACTGTCTAACTCATTAGCTCCCACCATTACCAGCACTCAACCAACTAATTCTTACCATAACCTACTATTAATGCACATAAACCTCAGAAGCATCTACAACTAAATTCCGGATCTCCATGTATACATTGCAGCACATGACCTAGACATTCTATTCATCACTGAAACTTGGCTTAAATTAAACATTAAAGATGAGGAAATCCCTCCTTCAGGATGCAATATAATTAGAAATGAAAGAATACATAAAAAAGCTGGAGGTGTTGCAGTGCTCTTTAAAAAGACACTAACCATCACTAGATACCCATTGAGTAACTACAACTATCCTAACACAGGAATATTGGTTACCCTTCTACACCTGAACAAGTGCAAAAGGATTTGCATTGCTGATTTATATACTCCTCCAGGCAACAACATTTCCATTCTTGAAGACCTCCTTTAATGGTTTTCTACTAAAGTAAATAAAAAAAACTATTATACTTGGGGGTGTGAATACAGACTTTACCTGTAAACACTGACTCCCTTACCCTGTCTATTAACTTATTCAGTTTCAGTCATGTAATTACCTCACCCACTAGAATCAACAGAGTAACAGGCACTCACTATTAGAATGGATACTTACCACCATACCCTCAAACATAAACACCTTTGGCTGTCTCCCAGACAACATCAATGACCATCTCCCACATTTATTACAAGAAAAACTAATCACACCCGCAAACAAACAGTATTAAAACAAGTACACAGACTCTCCTGTTTTAACAAAGACATGTTTAGAAACTACCTCTTCAATACAACTGGAATACTCTAAAAAGCCTACCACTAGAAGATGCTGTTACCCATTTTGGAAATCAAAGTCTAGACCAACTTTACTGGAAGTAGTGAATATAGTAATAGAGATAAAACAACTGGAATTGGGATCTTTAGAAAAAGGATGGAGCAAACTAAATAGAAAAAAATGGGAAGTGCAGGAACAATATATGCAGAGAACGAAAGAGATTTAAGAGGCAGGATTTGAATGAGCCATATAATGCTTAACTGACAATGACTGGATAGATTATAAGTGATGTATGATGTTTGTGATTACATTTGTTTCACTGGTGTCTGTGATGTATAATGTTTGCAACTAAAGTGGTGTCAGTGCTGTATGTTTTTATTTATATAAATGTAAAATTCCCTATGCTATATGTGATAATTTAATAAAGATGTTTATTGAAAAAAAAAACATTCCTTAACATAATAAATGAGTTAGCTCCCATAAGAACAGAAAGAACCAAAAATAACTCTGCTCCATGATTCAACAAAGAAACCAAACAGCTCATGCTAAATAGAGAAGTCGTGGTATAAAGACAGACCACTAAAAAAGTGGCACATTTTAAGATAATTTAGAAATCAATGTAATCAACAGCTCAAACTAGACAAAATTGCATTCTTTCATTCACTTCAAGGCAAACATCACTGCAACCCCCAAAAAGTCTGGACAGTCATAAAACCCTAATATACCCCCGTCAAACTACCATGCCATCTCTTACCACAAATGGTGACACTGACCTCATAGTCACCCAGTTCAACATACATTTCATTCAATCTGTCCTCTCTGTATTAGAATCTCATGCACCTTCCCATGCACCTGTCTTCACTAACAATAATCACAATACCCCTCTCTTTTCTTTCCAATAAATACCTTCCTCAGCTATCAAAAAGTACCTTGAAAAACAGAAGACCAGTGCACTAGATGCTGACAAACTCCCAACCAAGTACCTTAAGTTTACTGCTGATGTTCTGGCATACCCCATCTGAATACTCATAATAGATCTATCACAGAAAACTATGTTCCCACGATCTGGAAAAAATCACATAGTATACCACTTCACAAAGGTGGATTATCCACAGATCTCTCCATCTATTGCCCCATTACAATTCTCGCCCGTCAGTCCAAAATCTGAGAAAGATGCATACACTCTCAACTCCTAACCGATCTTATAAACAACAAACTAGTCTCTCCCATACAACATGGCTTTCAACCACATACACCATGGCTCAACATTTCTGCTTAATTTCTCAGAAACCATAAAGACCAGCACAAACAATGGTAAACTAATATCCTCCATGTTGTTGGATCTGTCCAAAGCATTTCACACAGTATCCTACCAACTCCTAATCAATGAACTATCTTCCTTATCACTGTCTCATTCAGATGTTACATGGTTCTGTAGCTATGTCTTCAACAGACAACAGGCTGCAAAATGGAATCAGGATTTATCTCCCTTCTTCCCTGTTTCCATTGTCATACCACAAGGGTCAATTCTAGGCCCAGTACTTTTAAATATTTTTTATAAACAACCTAAACAATTCCAGCAAACTTTCCAATTTAGTACAACACATTGATGATACCATCATCATTGATTCAGACTCAACCCTTCCATTACCTTAATAAATGGTTAAAGACTCCTTCACTTCCTAAACTTATGTCTAAATGCTCATCAGCTAATCCTAAATACCAAAAAAAAAAATGTTTTTCACATCCAGTTCTTTTTCAACAACCTGTATACCCTTTAATTTTACATCAACAAATAACACCACCATAGAAACTGTGACAAACACCAATCTACTAGGAGTCATAATAGACAATAACACAAAATTTCACTGCATATCACCCAGGCCATCAAGAAAACTCATCAAAAACTGGGTTCCTCTACCAAGACAAACATATCAAGAAAAGCCTTAGCATCATCTGAACTTCTCCCCTTCCTTTTCTATGCATCACCCATTTTAGCCAACATTCAAGCCATCTTACTAAATAAATTAGGGGTATGCTTTAACAAAATAGCTGACTTTGAGCTGGTGTATCTTACCGTACACACTTCTGTTCAACCAGCTAAAACTACCTAATTAACTTACATTCGCTCTGCTTCAAATTGTCCAGAATAATACACAAACCACACACATCCCCTTCTCTACAAAACATTCTCAAGCACTACTCCCCACCATGTTGCCTTTAATTAGGTAATCAGAGCCTACTTGTTACGTTCAAATCCCATAATACAGCTAAAGGCTCACTATACACATCCTAGGTCACCAGATAGTAAAATTCCCTGCCTGTTCCAGGAAACAGGACAGCTGTGCATTTAGCTTTAAGCACAACCTAAAATGCCATCTAGACTCCTCCTGGCTCTGTTCTTGTCACACCCTAACTGACTCTCTCTGTCTGTCTCAGATCTGTAGACTATCACCAACACCTCTCTTTCCAGCCCTCCTACCTTGTCCTGTGAATGTAAATAAATCCAGTCTATATTTATAACTGTATACTGCTTTTCATTACTATATTTAAGAAATCAAATTGCATTAACCTCTGTCATGATTGTACTACCCACTGGATAATTCTAAAACCCCATTTCTACTGTTAAGAAACTAGTTAATTTTTCTCTGTATATTCTTTGTATTTTTTTGTAATTTTTAGTAGCTCTAATGGAGGTTTTCCTCCCCTGGCATCCACTGAAAAAGAGCCTGAGTTCCCAGTCAGAACATCCTGATAAACAAAAGGCACTAAATAAATAAATGTCTTGACTCTAAAGCTTTTTCTAACTTATCTCATTGGAACTACACACTGACTGTTAAACCCATCCATTTTGGAATAGAACATGATAATGATTGCTAACGATTACCATTGATGAAACTGTTACAAAGGGTAGCTTTGTTACCTTTTGGGTTTTTTTGCTGTGACATGGATTATTTCCAATGACTACTTAGTGATGGTCCCTCTAACTAGTTTTAAGACAAAGATACATCCATGGCAAGAATTAAATGCACATCAGAGTTCTAACAACCACACTAAGGTGGTGGTCATTATTTTTGAGCAATAGTATAACGTTTAGACTGTATTTTATGTCTTCTTCTTCTTTCGTTTTTTCCCGGTTAGGGGTCGCCACAGTGGAACTCCGGTCCGCTAATGATTGGCAGTAGAGTTTTACGGTGTTGAGGTGCCAGCTCGATGCCCAACCTTCAATGAAGGCATGCCCATTCACGCTTGTTTTTTGAATGCCACTCGACCGTTGGGAGGACATGCAGACTCCACACAGAAGGTGCTCCAGCCGAGTTTTATGTCTATACTCCTGAAATGAGATTAAATATTTAGTAGTCTGATGTTCTGTAGTTTGGTTGGACCTTCCTTAAGTGTAATGGAATTAAATGCTGTGAATGAAATAAAAAAACAAGGAATGATCATTTTTAAATATCTATCCTTCAAAACTATGGCCATTCTAATAAAATGAAGTTTATTTTTCATGGATTTCTGTCTTCTGCCTGAACTGTATAAAAAGTATTGTAAAACAAATACTTCAATATAATTCATGCTTCCATGTTTGCACAGTGTGGAAGTTAATTTACTGAAGACAGTGAAAAATCTGTTTGCTAACAATACAACATCCTTGAAAGGTTAATAACATAAAGCTGAATGACTGCGCTGGAGCATATTACAGTAACTGTGTTAGAACTTATTGCATTGAGTGAGGATGTTTTAGAACATACAGCCTTGAATTAGAATATTTTAGAACATGCTACATTTGATGAAGATGTGCAATTTGCTTTTTGTGATTCAGCATACTACAAAAAGGGAGGATATTTGCAATATTTGTGTTACACTGAATGAGGAAATTGTAAAAATTTTCATGTTGAGCTAGCAGATTGTTACTGGTGACAGTGTTTTAAACTGATGTAATCCATATTCATTTACAGCTAATTTTTATAACAATAAGTACAAATAACCCCCTTTTCTTCACCATTACCCCGTGGCACATAAGATGTGTCACAGGAGTAATGCTTATGAATATGCAGTTGATAAAGAGTTCTGGTTTCTTAAGTGACAAAAACATTGTAAGGATAATTTTACAAACAGTGCCACACAATTACTTTTACTTGTAACTTAGAAAAATGTATATAATTTTGAAATATAAAGACAGGAACGCCTTTAAGACATTTCAAATGATGATCATGTTAATGGAATTGCCACGCACATTATAGAAAGACACAAGGAAGCTGCTACCAATTTTGAGGTGAACAGTAATCTTAAAATCAAGTAAAAGATAGACAAGGGCTTAAAATAAGCTGTCATTGGAAAAATAGGTGCTTTTATTTTTGTTATGCTGTTGTTGCAAATGATATAAATCTGATTTTCCCTTTGAAAGCAGTATTATAACATTCATTCTAATATTTGTGTGGTGTATGAACCTTATGATACAATATACACTTTTACCTGTTGTTTAAGGTGTAAAAGGTTAGGGGCATATAACCCAATTTTAATTGGTAAGGTTTCTGATAGACAGGGGCAGACAGCAACTATACCCAAACTAACGTACCCCGCCCCCACATAACCTTTAGAAACTTTCTAACATAATAAAACCCCCCACATAATAAATGACCATGATACATGGGAACACAACAGGAAAAGTTTGCACAATTAAGTTTATGAAGACTCTGGTAGCTGTTAGCCTAGTATATACCTATGAACTTTCTTCTTCAGTGTAGCTAAGGTGCCTCTGAATTGCAAATCTATGTATTGTTTAACCAGCTCTGTTTTATTACAGCCCTTACTGTGAGTGCTGGGACTGTTTCTGAATCCTCAGGTATGATTCAGTCTCAGATTTAGCTAAAAAATAAATAAATAAACCTAGTCTTTTTACATAAATAAGTCAAATATTGGCTGATGTTTGTGAATGGACTCTTTAGTTCATTATATGTTTTGTATAGGTCTTTGATTATCTTGGATTTGTAACTATTTAGCTTTATATCAGTGCTTTCCCAATAGGCTCTTGTCTATGAGGGCAGTGGTCAGCCTGATTTGCAGAGAGATGGACAAAATGCCACTGGTATGGGAAGTTTGCATGCAAGGGGGAAGGGTTAGGAGTTAAAGAAGGATATGTCTAAGCAGTAGTGTGACACTGCTTCAGATACATCAGTCTCCTCATCAGCTTCAGATACATCAGTCTCCTCATCAGCCTTCAACATGTGCTGTAGTTTTCCTGGGGGTGACCAAGGAGAGGTAGGTAGGCAGATCTGGAGGACAGGAAGGGACTCAGAATGTAGCAAATGATCATCTGCAGGGAGCTAAAAACTGAATGAAAACTAGAAATACAGAGTACAGAAAACTGAAAATGTTTAGGAAATGTAACATGAGCTATAAAATGTGTATAAATGGTTGTTGTCTGTCCTTGAAGTGCCTATCTGCAGTGCTTTGGAAATAATTCCTTCTTGTCTGAGGTTCTAAGCTTGTGGCTGAATTTGTCTACCTTGTTATCTTTCGACATACCTATTCAATCTAAAGCTTTTGCTACCTTCACTCTAACCTTGGCAAGGCCTAGTATGGCTCTGGCAATTGCACTGCTGGACTGCGTTGCTACTGCATTTGCACTTGCAGTGTTGCTGCAGATGGAGTTTGCTGTATGCTCTAACTGTCCCTTACCATGTGCTTCTCCACTTTTTCCTATATTTCTTATTACTCTACATGTACTGTTCTACACCCCCTTTACTTCCTATCAATCAGTTTTAAATGTGGTGCACCTCCTAAATGACTTAGCAACAGTAACATCTGCACCAGTCTGCACCAGTTCTCTGGTGCAAGGACCTCTGTTACTTTCCTTATATGTTTTTAACTTGAACAGTTTACATTGCTATTTCATATATTTATTACATTAGTCTTATCTAATCATATTAATTGATGATTTAACTTCACTTACATTTGGCTGTATTAACTGCTGTCTTTTAACCTGAATAAATAGCAGCCTTTAAATTAAAATGCCTTTAATGACTGCATGACCACACTTTCTCTATAATTCTACTTTTCATTGAGACTTGGGCTTTTGTCAGTATCTAAGAGATGTAGTTAGCGTCACAGAAAGATGGCATAATGGGTGGATACTGTGTGATGTTTTTATTATTTCTAATTTCATACTTTGTGCCTAAGCATTTGGACAGCACCTGAACTTCTGCCCAGTCATAGATGTTGGGCTACTTCTTAATCTTATTAAGTTTTTATATGTATTACCAAATGCATAACATTAGTGCTGCGGTGGTACGGCGGTAGCGCTGTTACCTCACAGCAAGAGGTTCTCCTGTTCGATTCTCGGATTGGCTTGGAAGTGCCTTCTGTTTGGAGTCTGCATGTCCTCCCCATGGTTGGGTAGCGTATGTAAATGGGTGTGCCTTCATTGAAGGTTGGACATCAAGCTGGCACCTTGGCATTTCGTAAAAAAATCTACTGCCAATCATTAGCGGACTGGAGTTCCACTGTGGTGACCCCTTACAGGGAAAAGCCAAAAGACAACCAAATGCATAACATTCTATATACTGCTTTCATTTGTAGATGTCCTGTTTGCATTGGCTAGACCATTACATTCCATCTGTTACAATGAGTGGTTGCAGTATGTATGCTGTTACCTTCTAAGTACTTTTCTATCCATATTCACTTTATTTATGCTCAGTCCCACCATGTTAGCTTTGCAAGGAGCCTGCACTGTGGGACTTATTTAAAGGTTTTTTCTAAATCTAAATAAATCATGTGCAAATATTTCACTGTAACCATTTGCTTGATAATTCATACACAGAAATAGAGCATGCTGGTTTGACAGAACTTACTGCCTGTCAATCCATTGTGGAATTCACTGATCATAAAGTTTTACTCCAGTAAATCTACATATCTTAATCTCAGGACTCAGTCTGTCATTTTTTTCCAGTGATTGAAGTCAAAATCATGGTCTTAATTGTCTGTACTGCTCCATGCTCTTCATTTCTAGAGAATCATTGTGTGTAGCACCCCATCCCTAAAGGACTTGTTTACAAGTCAATTAGAGGATTAACTAAAACATTCACAGTTCTCCTTAGGGTCATAGGCATGTTCCTATCACATTATTGCATCTTATACTCTTTCATTTCCCAGTGTGCCCACAATAATTCTTCACTTTTAATCTCTTCATCTGTTTTAACATTTCTGCCCTGCCCAAACTAGATCACAAGTTCTATGCCAACTAGTTATGAAGATTAAACCCAGAGTCTGTATTCCTTTGCTCACCATTTTGAAGCCATGCATTCAAAGCTTTCTTGTAATTAGTTGAAATGTCACACCTCCAAAACATAGGCCATGGGAGTTCACACTACTTTGGGAGATTTTTGTGTCCATTCACTCATTAACTTCATATACTATGATGGGAAAAACTTAGTTTTGAAAGAAATGTGTATGCTCTAGGTGTTATCTTTGAAAATAGGGTTACAATCCAGGACTAGGCGTCAGCTGCTGTAAGTCTTTATGTGCCCATTTAAGAAACATGTCTAGGATAAAACACTTTTTGCCTTAAGCTGATATCTTGATAGTAGCTCATGCTTTAGTCCCATCACAGTTGGATTATTGTAATACCCTATACCTGAAGCTCTCCATCACAGAACTAGACTGCACAGTTATTGTATAATTCTGCAGCCAGGATACTTATTGGAACTGCATGTTACCAAAATATTAGTCCTGTTCTGTGTGGTTTACACTGGCTGCTTGTTTGATGCAAGATTATCTTCAAGGTTTTGGTGTTGATATACCTGTCTATATATGACTTGGATCCCTCTTCCTTGAAAGATTTACTGGTACCATATACCAAACTGTGGTTCTACAGTCTGTCTCTCAGGGGCTGCTAAAGGTTCTACAGGTGTATTTGGATAATGCTGGGGTTAATTATATATTGTATCAAGAACCCCGCCAGTGGAACTTACTAGCTCAATGGTTTCCACAAATCAGTCAAAACTTCTCTTTTTGATATTGCATATTTGAGGGATTGGATGGCATAAAACGGGTTTTTTTTTTTTATTTGAGCAGTCATTTGTTTTACATAATGTGATATAAATGTATATTTAATTATAATTTGCATGCAGCATATCGTGAAAAAACGCTTAAGTAAAACTGAAGTTGACGCTCCCATATTACTTATTGCTAGCCTATGTTTTCTTTTCTCACATTGCCTTTGTAGCATAATTCATCACTTTGGTCCAGCAGCCACATATTTTGCTGTCAGTAATCATCCTTTTTGCCATTCCAGTCTTTGTTCCTATTTTCCTTCTCTTTTATCGCATTTCACATCTCCAAAGTTAATTGAAAGTGTTTCTCTTCATCTTTTCTTGGCATCCTTCCTTTACACTTTTTCTAAGCCTGCTCAAATTTTACTTTTTATAGTCAGCCCTCTTATATGCCAAGTTGCTACTTCCTCTAGTCTCTGTGGCTCTGGCTACTTTCATTTGCAGTGGGGCCCTGAAGCCACAATGTCATTATTCCTACCGCATCTCACACTAGATGATGGAGTACTCCAGTCTGTCACCTAAAACAGAGCTCCTCAATTACCCCATTTAAGCATAACATAGACAATTGGATGGGAGACCATAAATTTACCCCAGGGGTGTTACCTATATCCCTCTTGGATAAGGGCAGTCTGTCTGTCCTGATCATATCATAGACTTGCTCTGTAAATATAGACCATACAACCTGGTCAATAGGGGAAAAACGTATAACATGGCTACGGATAATTGCCTAGTAACCTCCTATGAATATATGAAAAATATAATTTGACCAAGAGTTCTCTTTTCTCTGGGTTCTGCCATTACCTTTTGTTCATAGCCCTCCAGATTGTGTACTTTAGCTAGCTTCTTCCTTTTTTCACATCTCACACAAGATGATGGGAATACTCCAGTCTGTCTTTGGTAGATTGAATTCTCACATCATAACTGCCCTCCATGACCTTCTGTATTTATTTACTGTATTACAGAAAAGCATGCACCCTTCTGTACTTATTTGAGGTATCCTGTTGAAGACCTTGGTTCATTCTTTTCTACTTATAGTTCCCTGGTTCTACTGACCTATCTTGGAGAAATCTGTTGAGATGCTTGGTATTTGATATGCAACATTGCACAAAGGTCTACTTATATTTATGCTGCATTCTATTTTACTATAACATTCTATGCTCAGAACTTTCCTATGACTCATATACATTATCTACATTTATTCATCTCCCAAAGTGTAATGCAAATATCTTTGAATAAAAGTGCAAATTATTTTATTTGGTTAAATTAACAATGTCAGCAGAAACTGTTGACCTCTTCCATTAATGTTACTTTTAGCAATGGTATCTTAAGCAGATTTTAATAATATAGTTTTTATTAAACTAGTTCAAGAGTGCATATCCCATTACAACATTAACGAACATAATTTTATTTTCTACTTTGTACTGCATAAAGAAAAGCTGAAAACTACAGTAGTAAGTAATAACACTGCAAAGAGCCTGCTACATCTTTATCACTATTACAGAAAAGGGTTTCAGGCATGCCTTCAGTTAAATAATTTATTACAGTCAGAGGAATGATGCTTACGAGAACTTAAAGATCATAAGGTACAATAATGAATAGTTTAGATTTTTTTTTTCTTATGCAAACTGCATTAAAATGTTTAAAGCAAATTTTGTGATGTGTTCTTCAGGGAAGCAATGTTAACATAATGTGCAATGCCTCTGAGACATGCATTAAAGTTTATCTGCTGTTAGTAAAGCACTCAGATAATGTTTAGATAATTTATGGGAAAGTTTCTTGCAATGGTAAAATTACTGATACTTGTTTTATGTGGAAGATCAGAAATCTGTTTGAATAGCTAGCACATCTTCAAGCTTGACCTATATATTTTCCTTTTTTGTTTTATTGGATGAGGAAGCTAAATGTCTTTCTTATTTATTATCTTTGCTAAGTACATTTCATCAAGTACCTTGGTGTGTTAATGTTTTTAGCATTGTTGTCTTCAGGCATCAGTTCAATGTTTTTATTTTTTTCAGTTTACTTCTGTCACAACGTTAAAGAAAAAATTATGTCAGTTAAACAAAAACGCCCAAAGTCACTTTTAATTGCATTTTTCAGTTATCATGCTAATAGCAATCATCACTTCACTATATCATTTCAGACCTATATTTTAACATTATAACATGTGAATAGGATAACAGTGAAGGTAATTCCTCCAGTCTGTTATCTACAAACCTCTAAATCCATCTGATCTGTGCTATAGCGAGATAAGAACGCTCCCATTTATCACCTAAGGTTACTGGATGCATTGTGTTCTTTAAGCCACTTTCAAAAGAAGATTTGATGAATTAAGATTTATGTTATATTTTACAGACTTTACATTTCATAATGGAAAACTTCTTGTATGAAAGAGCAAAGTAGCATAAAATGATGGAAACATTTGAATCTGTTGAGGCACAACATGTTATTAAACAAATACTTTTGACCTATTCGGTTTGCTATGAAGCTTATCACTTTTGACATTTGTAAGTAATATTTTTAAGCAGTTCAAACTAAGTGGTTTAGGTATTTGTGCACACATTGTATAAAGATGTGTAAATATGTGTTTATATGGATATTCATGAAACAATTCAGATGGCAAATTTATCTCAGACCATTAAGCTGTATGCATTGTGTGAGTTTATACTTAATAAATGTATTGAGCAGCACATGCACAGAAAAGCAGAAGACGATGTGGTGAAAATGATTTATGACAGACAGGAGAAAGGTAAAAGGGAATGAGGGCACCCAGCAAAGAGGTGGAAAGACTGTGGGAGAGAAGATCTGCACCAGTCAGGTATGAGTGTCAAAGATGGCAGGATTGTAGCATTGAATCAAGAGAGACGGTGACAGTTAACAAAACGCCTCCGACTTATGTAGAAAATGGGAGAAAGGGGAATGATGATGATGACATGTTAAGTAGCAGCGGTTTGAAATGTGAGGGTACTAAGAATGGATAGCTAGGAAAGGAAGAAAAAGGAAATATGAAGTAAATCTAACACATGAAGTTAAAAATGCTGTGAGGTCACAGTAATGCTTAATTTTCTTAACTACTTAGTGCTAGTGTAGAGGAAAGGACTAAGGGCTATAGTCCAGGCATATATTGCTTGAAGAGATTTCTTTCTAACAATGCATGTCTGCATTTCAGTCTAAAATAGATGTCATTAACATTTTTCATCCCTTCCAAAGAGTGGGGATTCTTGACTTTCTAGTTCTTGTTAGTGTTTATGTAAGAGAAGCTAGGCTGTATGTGACACTGCAGTATATTTAGAATCTTTATTGGGGACTGGGGCAATGTGGCTTATTAGTGAACAAGATAATTAAAGTATTTTAACTTGGTGATAAATAAGCATGGTTACAGAAAAAAGGAAACAAATAAGTACTGCTAAAGATGACAAAGCCAGTCTATCTTATGTATTTATTTATATTGTGTTTGGGGTTGGAAGGCGACTGCACTACTGACATAACAAAGCAAAGAGGCTGTAAAGGAGGTATCCCTATCAGAAGGGCAAGGCTAGGTACTGAGTCCTGATTCTTTGAAAACTAAAGTGCAATTACAAGAAATAACAGCAAGTTTTAAAATCTGATTCTATGCCTTTAAAACATTTTATTATAGGTGTGACTTTAACTCTTGTAGCTCCTGAGGCAGTGGCTGTACCCCCACCATGCCTGTTTACTTGTGTAAATTAACTCTGACATTGTATTATCTCTAAGTTTGGGATTAGCATATACTCTCCCATTTTGCCATAAGAGTTCTGTACTTCCAAAGATCATAATTACTGTCCCAAAGATTTCATCAGAGACCTACAAAAGGGTTAATTAAGATGTACCGCATGATGAGATATGAACTGATAGTATAACCGGAAAAGATCAGAATTGAATATAAATGTACATTCAGGGCAAAATGTTTGTGACAAATGTTATAGTATTATAGTGACATAGTTACAAAGTTGAAAATATTTACAAAATATCTTATGGGGTAGAAAATTAAGAATGAAGAAGTACAACTCTGAGATATAATTGAAGGCAAAGTCAGACGTTATAAGAATTTTAGAACAGGACATGGTGGGGTACTGGTGAAGCTCGTCCAGATGTTTACACAATTGTTAATGATAATCTTGCACATAATGTTTTAAATAAAAAAATGTGAAATCCAGAGTGGATAAGAAATCTAAAACATGGACTATAGAATTGAAAGTATAGCTCATAAATTAATAATAATTCATATAATACTTATGGAACATCTAAGCTGTAAATTATGCAATATATCAATGGATACTCTCCTGTTAAAATGCTATGAAAGCTGTTAGCTGGAATAAAAATAGATTGGAAATGGAGGAAAAGTATTTTTTTAACAATTTTTGTCCCACTGCTTACAGGTCACCAGACTCACTCTGTCAGCCCATCACTTCCCTTCATCAGGTGAGAGACGACAGACAGGGTCATCATTAAGGCAGAAATAATGAAGGTTCAAAGCTTTTCTCTTTACCACTAACTGCCCACAGCTGGAAAGGCACTAAGAAGGTATGTGAAATGGACCATCCATAGATGGTGACTCCTCATTTCACCAGTGGTATTTCCTTAGCCCTCCCCCAGCAGCATAAATAGTGGTCTCTCCTGTCTCCACCAGGGAGATCTCACTGCCCTGTTTGCCTTGGAGTGCATGAAAACCACATATACACTGTCTATTTGGGACAGGTAAGTGAGTCGATCTTCTTCACCCCTTCCCATACATGCCCCAGTTTCCTGGCTGCTAATCTTGCCCCGGTCACCTGGGTGCCAGCCATATTTCCATTCCTCTGCACTCTGACAGGTATCCAGGAAAGTCAGTTTTATATAACTTAACAACTCTGGTAAGACAATTCTGCTGACAACTTGTAAATAAAATTATCTTTAGAAAAACAAAGAGAAGTTAATACAGACACACCTGTCTGATCTTTCTTGACAAACATTTCTATTAAGCTTAATCTCAGCACAAAATTACAACCAGATACCTTCCAAAAATATTTAAAATCAAGTGTAAGTTGCTAGAGACGTTCTAGGGCTCTGTCACAGGAAACTCATCAGTGGGTTCACACAGTCAAGGTAAGGCACATATTCAAATTGTTTTATAAATTATTAGGAAATATTCTCAGACAATAATACAAAGAAATGAAATACTTTAAAGTTACTAGCACTACACAGTTTTAAGAAATAATGGGGTGGAGATGATCATTTGTAAGGCAAACTTAGTGATCTTAAAAACAGATCATAAATAAACAATAAAACGTAAGCAGAGCTCACAGAGGAATAGCGGGGCCAAAAAATGGTGGACCTTTTTCCCTCTGGGTAGATTACTACATTATTCCTTTCTGATATCCTTTGCAGTGGGGTGAGCTGTGACACTAAAAACTCAGGCTGTTAAGTGATTAATGGAGGAACGCTGCTTTAGTTAGGAGGTCATATAATGCAAAATATCTAACCCTACCTGTTGGTTGACAGTTGTTAAAACTAAGGTCTTCTGTAAAAGAAAGAACCTAAGAAGTTAGGTATTCAGGCATGCACTGTGATATGTACGGGCATCACTGCAACACATTTTGCAATATAGCAAAAGTCCTTAAAGCCTTACTATAAACTGAATCTAATTTGCAATGGAACTGGTTTATCATGCTACAAATGGTAAAGACCCAGCAGATCTTTCATGACACAAATGTCTTCTGCGTCAGTATGCTTAGGTCCTTTCACTTATTGGCTATCAGCTATCACTTATAGCTGTTAAGCTTGTCAGTCAAGAAAACTGACATCCAGAGTATTTACCAAGAGAAGACTATACCAAGAGTACTGAACCCAACAACATCTATTATTATACTATTTCTCAGGAAACAGCTTAAATTAACGTTACTCTTTTATGTCTGGTGAGAGTAAGGAGCAAAGGATCATTGATCATTATGTGCAGTTGTGTTGAAATCAGCACTATCTCTACTACCAGACAGCACCTCCAGTAATCAACTCTAAATGTCATAGGTGCTACATCCCCTTCAGCCAACATTAGTAAACACCTGGGACCATGGATTTGCACTTTTGAACCATCTCTGTGGCCATCTGGGTTGAAATGGACATCCTGAGAGAATACAAGAATTGTCTTATGTTTGCTAACAACCATCTACTACTTAAATAAACTGACACAGTGTGTGACAGATGTAGTCAAATAATGTTATTGAAGGCAAAGCTCTTGCATGAAGGCCACAACAAATAATTTGCAGGTTGTTAGAACGACACAGCACCACATTAAACCAGCCATACGCAGCTCAGATCAAACACATATACCTATATATATATATATATATATATATATATGCAGAGCCACTTAAATGTAACCTTATTAAAACACAAAGGTCTCCTAAATGCAACATAAGAAACAACAACCCTCAGCAATCTAAAAAACATGCAACACAGGCATGACTTACCATGAAACATGCATTTAATAGTCAAATTGACTCAATTCAGAAGGCCATGAGGCAGATGCCTGCACATTTCTATATCCTAGTAATTGGTGACTCCATTGTGAGACACATTGATGCACTGCTCACTAGGCTGTGCAAGGAGAGGGTCATGATCAACTGCCTATCAGGTGTCAGGATTCAACACTTCACACATGCACTCAAATCCTTGTACCACATATGATACAATAATAAAATACATGGCTGTAAATGATTTCAGATATACCTCCCTGGATTATATTAAGAGAGACATGATGGAGCTCTTGGGATATGTGTCTGAGACAGTTATAAACCTAGCCGTTAGGAGTATTCCATCATCACCAAGAATAATGCAGCAATACAAACAAAAGATTATTGACTTCATTAATTGGCTTAGCATCTGGTGTCATTCTAAGGGGAGTACAGTATATAGCAACCTGGAAGGAGATAGACAATCCCACATACTTTGCCAGGGATGACCTGCAATTTTTTCCACAAGGCACTTGTACATTGGCTAAATCCTTTTCTACCTCCATAGTGTCTTTTTGAGCAACATCATTTTCCTAAAACTTCACTCATAACAAAACAGAATCCCTAGGAGCTTTAACAAAAAACACTCCACTCCCAACAGGTACTCCTCATGCTGGAAAACACTGATATAGCCATCATAGACTCATAGGTTCATAGGTTCATAGGTTGGTACTAGGCTATCAGCCCTAGGGCCTATACAAGCCTAGCCATAACAGTTCCCTGGCTATTTCTTCCCACATTATTTACTTTCCTGGACCCCTGTCTAGCAGGGCGACTGACGTGATCCCTGGGGTGAATTTCCTTTCTCCCATCCAATCGTCAAGGTTCCTCTTGAAGAGGTCCAAAGAGGCACTCTGCTTGACATGTATGGGCAATCTATTCCAGAGTCTGGGGAGTCTCTGGGTCAGGAACCTATCCCTCCAGCATGTTTTGTTTATTGTGATGACAAGGTTTAGATCCCTGGAGCGTGTAGCTCTGAGGGATTGGGATTTATTTAAGTGTAGCATGTCCAACAGCTCTGGGTTTGACATGGCCTTGTATGTTAAGCAGAGATCGCCTCTGAGTAGACGATATGTGACAGAGTATAGCTGGAGTTTGTTAAGGCGGTCAGCGTAGGGCATCTGCTTTAGGCCTGTGATTCTTTTAGTGAGGTATTTCTGAGGCCTTTCCAGTTGTTGCAGATGTCTTGAGAGGTACATACCAAATGGGGCGTTGTATTCTATAATGGGTCTAATGAGGGATGAGTACAGTGGGGCAATGACCTCCTTTTTTCTGGATGAAAATCCCTTTGTGATGAGGTGTGCCACATAGAAGGATTTCCTGACTGTTGTGGCGATGTGGTTATCGAAGATGAGACCACTGTCCACCTGTGTCCCTAAGTCTCTTATCACACTTTCTGTGTTTAGTGTACTGCCACCTATATGGTAATTCATGGATGCATGTTTTTTCCCAAAGGGGATAACAATACATTTTTTGACATTGAGCTTGAGCCCATGGCTCTGGCACCAAGCATCTGTTTCTGTAAGGCCCTTTTGTAGAGTATCCACATCATTTGGGGATTCAATAATGGCTCCCAGTTTTCAATCATCTGCAAACTTTGTTAGCCAGAGTTCCTTAGTGTTGACCTGTACTTCCAAGAAGTAGATGCCAAACAAGAGCGGCCCCAGGACTGAACCCTGAGGTACTCCACTTGTCACTTGTCTGGAGCTGGATTTGGAGTTGGCTACTTTTACAGTGTGGGTTCTATCAGTAAGCCATTTAGCAACCCATTGGGTGACATAGGGATTAATGCCCAACTTAGTAAGTTTATCTATGATTCCAGAGTGGGGGTTGGTGTGAAAGGCCTTGGCAAGGTCTAGATAGGCTGTGTGGACCACCTTACCCTTGTCCATGGCTCTGGAGACTGATTCAAAGAAGTCAATCAGGTTCAGGAGACAAGATCGGCCCTTCACAAACCCAAACTGGGTGGGGTCCAGTGTTTGAAGGTTGCCAATGTCTTTGTTTATAAGTTCCATGATAATACGCTCCATGGCCTTGCAGATAAGGCTTGTCAGACTGATGGGACGGTAGTTTCCAGGATCCAAGTTGGATCCTCCCTTGTGGATTGGGATAACTGTAGCTCTGTGCCACTCAGTGGGCACGAAACCTGAGGTGAGGCTATGATTAAACATGACACTTAGGTGAGGTGCCAGTTCATATTGTAGTTCATGTAGTACACAGTCCGGGATGTCATCTGGTCCCATGGATGCTGTATTCTTGGCTTTAGAGAGTGCATTTTGTACCTGTGTGGCCGTTATTACTGGAATTTGGCAATCTTCTGGTATTGAGATGGGCCATTTAGGGGGTGAGAGGGGGGTGAAGTTGGCACTGAATCGATATGCCAGGATATTGGCAATATCCTTCGGATCAGTAAATTTAATGCCATTCTGTTTTAGCTCAGAGCAGATCTGAGCATTGCCATTTAGATTCTTGACATAGTTATAGAATGCTTTGTGGTTGTCTTTGGAATCTTTGGCAATTTTATTTTTGTAACTAGCTTTGGAGGATTTTATGAGGCATCTCAGTTTCTTACTGAGGCTAGTTAGGGAGTTTTTTGCATCCTGGGATTTTCCTCTTTTCTGCAAAAGTTTCTTCCTTTTGTTGTAAAGTTTGTTTATGGCAGGGGACCACCAGATTGGCTTCCTTTTTTGGATGAGAGCATTTTGGTTCTATTTGGGATGGCACGATTCATGCATGAGTGGATGTGCTCGTACAGTGCCTTAGTGTAGGATTCAGCAGTTGAACTTTCAGTTCCCGTCTGCATGGGTGTCATGAAGTTTGTCACTTCTGACTTGAGTAGCATGAAGTTGGCTTTGGAGAAGTTTTATATGGTGGTTTCTTTACTGGGGGGTGGGGGTGGGATGTGGATGTTAAGGGTGATTAGCTTATGGTCAGACCTGACTAACGAGGGGGTGACCATAGGTATGGAGCATTGATTTCCCATGATGGTAATGACCAGGTTTAGGATATTGGAGCCCCTGGTGGGACTATGGATTAGTTGATCCAGGGCATTGGAATTTATGAATTCCAAGAACCGTTGCGCAAAGGTGTTGGGACATGAGTAGTTTTCCCAGTTAATGGCAGGATAGTTAAAATCACCCAGTATTAAGGTGTTTGGTTCTATCTTAATATTTTCCAGTATGTTCAGAAAGGTGTACTGAGAATCTTGGGGTATGGTGGGGCATCTGTAGCAAGCTACAATTTGGATTGCAGTCTTACCTAGTGTTAGTTGCACTTGGAGAATTTCAGACACATTGTGTTGGCCAACTAGCCTGGTGGTGTGAATATCCTTGGTGAATATTGACACTCCTCCACCTTTAGTGTTTCGGTCCTGGTTTGGTGGCCGAAAAGTGTGGTACGAGTTGTAGCCTGGTATTGCAGGGGTGCTCTCTGGAGCCTTAAACCAGGTCTCATTTACTGCACAGATATCGATGTTCTCCATTTTTAGGAGTGCCTCAAGAGAGTGCATTTTGAGGTTTAGTCTTCTAGCATTGAGTAGCATTTTGCATGCTTGTACCTGTTACGGTGGTGGTTTTGTCCTTTGAAGTTTGCCTAAAAAAGGCACTATAGGGGTGGCAAGAGCCTTAGCCAGTAACCTGAATCCCAGGGGCGACAGGTGCAGACCATCTCTGGCAAAGCATCGTGGTCTGTCAATCATGTCATCCCAGGCAGACAGATACTGGATCCCCTTTGAATGACACCATAAGCTCAGCCAATTGTTGAAGTCAATCATTTTATCCTTATATTGTGGTATCAATCTGGGTGAAGGCAGGATGCTACTCAGGGCTAGGGTCATACCTGCCTGGGCCACATGATCTGAGAGCTCTTCCATGTCTCTTTTCATGTAGTCCAGGGAGGTACGTCTCAAGTCATTCACTCCAACATGGACAATGCCCAGATTCACCAGGTGGACAGGAGAAATCACCGGAAGCTGACCCTTGGACATGCCTGGTTTGGGGCTTTTTTTTTTTTTTTGTAAAGTATAGGAGCTGTTTCCTTAGCAAGGTACTTTGCAATTATAGGCTGTTTAGTGCCTACTGTTAATTTCTCCTTGTTAACAAGGAGAGTTCAGTGTTTATATGAGTTTAAGGCTTCCTAGTGCTTTCCAGCAGGTATTAGAGAAAGTGCTAGTCACAGGGATGCTTAAAGGTAAGTTTGAAAAGAATGCACTCTGCAGTGTGCACTAGAGAAGTTAGATGTGAAAGTAGGTAACTTCAGTTTTACCTGTTTAAAAAGTTAAGGTTTAGTGGAGAGTTACTATTTTTAAAACAGCAAGATGGATTGAAAGGGGTAGTCACTTTTGTATTTTGGTACTATGAAATACTGTAGGATGGCCAATAAATTTAAATAATTGAAGGGATGGGATTTCAAAAATGATGATTTTGTGATTACTCACATAAGCCAGTGAAAGTAGAGAGAAATGAGATATATGGTCAGATTAACATAAGAGGCGGGCAACTAGAAAGACAGTGGTATTTAACAAGACAACTTAAATGGGTGGAAGGGCGGGAAAAATTCTACCTGACTCAGAACAGAGAGAGCTGTGGTCTCTTTTGAAGTTTTAATATGCTGTTAAAACAGAATGCAAGCAAAACACAAGGTAAAGAAAACAAACTACAGTATTCAAAATATAGAAAGGCAATACAGTAATACAAAAAATAAAAGCAAACTAACCTTTCCTTCACAGCAAAGTGTAGCAGAGTCTGGATGAGCCTTTCTGGTAAAGCTCTGAAATGTTTTAGTTTACTCCTTAAATAGAAATTTTAGTTCCTAGCTCCACCCCCTCTGTTAACAGAGATCTTATTCAAAATCAATTAAACCACTCATGTCAATGCAAGATTTCAGTGCTTGCCACATGTTCAAGCACATTGCATTAGATGAAGACACTAAAGGTGGCAATGTTTGCATATTCTTAGAAAAAAAATCACCTCTAGACTCAGATAAGATCATAATCTGGAGCTTTCCCGTATCCAGCTTACTATTAACAAAACTCTTTATCATAACATAGTTAACTATAGGACCCCATCTGTGCCCTCCTCAGCTAATACTTCCCACCTAACCAGTATTGTGTCCCTATGCATTAAGCATTACATGATTTTCCTAGGAGACTTCAACTACCCCTCTATTAAATGGGATACTTATACATCCTAAAAGATTTATGACCAGAAATTTCTGGACTTCATCAATACAAATGCTCTGCAACAGTAAGCCTGTACTTCATCCAGAGGTGATAAAATCCTTATCAGTGTGGGACGACTTTGCTCCACATCAAATGTAACTTCCTCCCTGCTCAAAGCAGATGATAAATAACCCATATTAACTTTAAGACTAAAGCCAGAAGCATCTTCCAACACATCCAGCTTAATCTGCTAAAACTGAATGATGACAAGGCTAAATTTAAAAACTCCTTTCATCTTGACAATCCCACTGCTTATGAGTAATCATCTACCATGAAATTCTATGCACATGTATATTTCTGCACAGATGTGTCTATCCTCCTGATAAATAAATACAAAGCCAAATTTAAAAAAAAACCTAGGGTAGAACCCTAATATAAGCATGCAAAAACAAATGTAACTCTCAAGATGCCAGTAGCCTTCTTTATGTCTCTTAGAAATTTCAGATACAATACTAAGCACTGCACAGAATAAAGGATATCACTTGCTTGAACTCAGAGGACATAGCCAGTCTACTAGTGGACACATTTAGTATAAACATCACTCCACTCCCCACCTATATTTACAGATCACATACCTGCAACTCCACCCCCCCCCTACATACACATACTCACACACACAATTTTCCAAGAACAAGTACTCAAAGGTGCTATCTAAGTCCAAGAACACTACCTGTATGGGGCAGGATAACATAAATGACTGCCTTCTGGTCAGCCTGAAAGATGATTAGTCAGAACCCCTACAAACGCTATTCAGTATTAGCCTCCAAACAGGCTTTGGAATAGATGAATGGAGGACAGAAACAGTCATTCCCTTGCAAAAAGGTTGGCCATCAATAGACCCAGGTGATTATAGACCTATAGGCCTGACTGGACTTACCTTAAGGCTAAGGAAAGGATCACTATGAAATTAATAAATAAGGACACATGTAACCTACAAACTCTTGACCCAAGGCAGCATAGATTTATTAAAGACAGTTCCTGCCAACTTTACCTGGTAAACTTCTTTGAGAAGGCTACTGAAATAAATGATGAGGGAAAATTAGTACACACTGCATATCCAAACCTCGGAAAGACATTTAACACCAGTCCCACCCTCATGTATCATAGATGAACTTTTGCAGCTAATTGTAAATCCCTGTGTAACTCACTGAATAGCAAACTGACTCAGACATAGAACCCAGGGAATTATCTGGTAGATCTACCTCCAACAAAAACCCTGTTACTGGCAGCGTGTCTCAGGATTCAGTCCTCGGGCCATTCCTCTTAGGCATTTACTTCTTGAGATCCAAGCAAATGTTAAAAGTTTATGGCTAACCAGTTTTGCAGGTTACTGTAAACATGGTGCCATCACAAACTGCCTAAAGGACAAAATTCTCCCAGAAGAACTTTCCCAAACAAATGTTGTATGTCAAAACCATGGGCTAACACTAAATGCCAAGAAATGTAGAAATGTAGCCTTTGGAAAGCATGACTTCACTTGTAACTATTACATTGACAGCACTCCTCAAAAGTTGATCCTATAGTCAGTGATCTAGGGTCCTATGCTGACAGTGAACTGCCCTTTGATCATCATCTATCTACTATTGTAAGGAAATCCTTTCTCATCAAAGAGTTCATATGTAAAGGTATGGTGTCCAGGACCAGGAATGAAATCAGTCCACAATACTCAGCTCTGATAAGGCTGATTATTAAAAATAACTCCACATCCAGTATGTACCTATCCAAACACTTATCACAACTGCAGTAACCATAATGCTTTCTCAATAAAAAAATCAAGGGCCTAAATCACAAAAACTATACAGACCGTCTCATAACCTTTACAGTTTTCTTAGTATCATATGTGCAATTAAAAGGTGACCTCTCACATGCATGTAGAGACTCAGCAGACTTTATAATGCCATACCTTTTACACATTCTCAGATCCAATGGTAGCATGAAGAACTAATGAAAGGATTTCATTTTCTTTTCAACATAAATAGAACCTGTTTGAGGGGAAAGGTATGTATCACTTCTATGCATCTATCTTCCATCCCACATAAAGTGAAGTATTTCTCTTACACTATTCAAAAGTAATTTGGATAAATGGATCAGAAACAGAAAATTCACCTCACTTTAGCATGCATGTCCATCATGGATAGAGAAACAAGTAAATGACCCAAGTTATGCCTGTTCAGCTCATTTCTGGATTATTTGTAAGTAAAATATAAGGGCTAAATACTATCATGGGAATTTAAGGCTAGGCTTCATAAGATCCTCACTGATCAATAGATTAGTAAGTACATATGAACCTGTGAACACAAAGTTATTTAAGGTCCATCCCCAGTTGCATTTTAGACAGTGGTGACTCATGGTACTGTATGTTGGGCTGCAGTCCTTCCCACCCAAACTAAAATACAAATAAATAAATAATACAGCACAAAGAAAAGGCACACAGGCAAAGGTTGGAACCACACAAACCAAATGTCTAGAGTCCAAACAACCACACCGTAATTCATACCACACCTTTCGGCCACCTAACCTGGACCGAAATACTAAGGCAGAGGTGTGTCCATATTCATTAAGGATATCCACACCTCCAGGCTAGTTGCTCAAATAGGATGTTCACCCCGGGGATCACTTCTGTGGCTCTGCTCAACAGTGGCACAGGAAAATAATTTTCTTGGGTGGCGAAAGTCAGGGTACCTTTTGGCTAGGCTTATATAGGCCCTGGGGCCAATAGCCTAGTACCTACCTATGAACCTATGAACCTAAAAAACAAGGTTGAAACACCATTTAAAAACACTCAGCTGTGGTTGTTTGGAGTCATCCTTTGTTTCTCAATAAATAAATAATACAGGCAGGAATTTAAAATTAGAAAGTTGACTATTATTTTTAAATTAAAAATAATTGTCACCTTTCTGATCAGACTTTCTTTTCTGACCAGCTGTGTTCCTTTTGGTTCATGGTACTCTATGAAATATATGCGCACATGCACCGAGTTCTGAGGAAGTCAGAGATAATTTAAAAACAAGTCCATTTGCTGGGCTGTTTTTAAAAACAGCCCAGCATTGCACAATCAATAATGTTAACGTAGAATATGGCAATTATGCTTATTACATCTTTTGATGCTTGGTTGACAAAGCCAGAAAAGTTTTTCAGTCTTCAAGCATCTCACTGGGTAGAGTTCTGAAGCAGAGAAAAAAATGCTCTTATAGGCTTAGGCTGCTGCAGCTGACAGAGGCAGCTTAAGACTGAAAGCAAACAGCTGCAGAAGAGCAGTAATATGCATGCGTATTTGTTTTTTTTCTAAAACAAGCAGTACTTATTTTCTAAACAGTTGATTTGACCCTTTTTTCCTACAGTATATACTTTCTGTACTGTGTAAGAGCTTGATATATACCACCTTTAATACACACAGAATGTGGTTGAAGAGCAGCATTTTTGTCTTTGCTGTCTTCTTAGGAGAGAAATGTCTGAGGGCTGCCGTTAATGTTATTGTCCAGGCAGATTGTTGTTTTTGCTAATGATTCTGCACAGTGCAGCATTAGCACGGACACTTGGGCAAATAACCAGGGGAATTTGATAAAGCTTACATGATAATTTTTACCATGTGATCATGGCTCGATGTGCACGAAAACATTTCGATTCAGTAAACTCTGAGTAGTGGCCCTCACGCACACACAAATATGGAAACTTTAGTGGCGTGAAAATTTAGTTGTTTATTTATTTATTTGTTGTTGTTGTACAACAACAACATTTATTTATTTATTGACATTTGTTAATCGGGTTGGTCCAGCTGAGCCAAATGGTCTGTTTTCAGTAGAGACCCGAGGAGAAAAGCTCCAATTGTAATTACAAACATTAAAAAGAAGAAATTACACTACAATAAAAATGTATACAACAAGAGGAGACCAGATTGCTCCAATTGCAATTACAACATTAAAAATGGAAATCACATCACAATGAGAATTTATACAAGATGTTAACACAAATTTAAGGTTTTGTACACATTTTTGTACAGGTTTTTATATAAATGTATATACATATGTATATGGATAGTGCCACCATTATGGAGAAGGTACAAGGGAGAAAGAAGATTATTCACTTGTAGTGGGACTTGGTTTGATTTGCTAAGAAGAGGAGCAAGAAGAGAAGATGGAGAAAAGATGGTGACTATAGGGAAGTGGTAATTTGGAAAGAAGGTAAGTGGGATCAGGTTGAAGCTAGACAGGGACAGGACCAGGTGTTTAGATTAGACAATTAGAGCATAAGTAGCTGAATTTCATGCTAATGAAGCACATCAACACAGTGTAGTGATTCAACAACCTTTAAAGCAACTGTGTAGATTCCATGTCCGTGTTGGCCATGCATTCCAAAACTTTCTGAACACAGCCACAGAAAGGAGTCTACATAGAAATAAGAGCAAGTAAAAGCTCTTCAATTGTACAGAACTGCCCTTAACATGTAACACCACTTATATCCTGACCTAATTACACAGGGCGAATGCTAGAAAATTAGTGTAAGAATCATAATAATTTTTTTTTACGTGCCATGACATAAATACAGCTTTGTTCCCCCACCCCCAAATGAAGAATATACTTATAAATAATGCAGGCTGCTACGATGTGCAAACCTCCATGAAACAGTGTATTATACTGTAATGCATGCATATGCAGATTATAGCTGATGGATTACAGTATTCCTCTGTTACAGCATTGGTCTCTGCTGCAGTTTCCATGCCTACACAGTTATTAATTGTGTAAATTCCGAGCTATCAACATGGAGAAGATGCAAATGAGATCAATACAAAACTCATTAGATTGTTGAATCTCAAAAAAGAGCAACCATGTAGGGATGTCCACTTTGTGTAGGTGCTTCCATAGTGTTTGTGTTGAATGCATGGCATCAGTGAATGCTGATATCGGAGGGGAGTGTCAGGTTACACATGCAGAGGTGAACATGTAGGGCTGTGAACGGTGAAAATTCATATAAGCAGTGCACAATTCCTAATTTCTGTGTCATCCTCTTTATTGTTCATTAAAATGTATCAGATCTGTCCATGTTAATTTAAAATTTATTTTTTTTTAATTTACATCCTTGTTTGTGCAATGTGGCACTTAGTGCAACAACAAGAAACAGAGGACTGAATGGTAGGTTTCTCTGTGCTGTTATGTAACTATTCCTGTGGCAGCACATGTATGTGTTAGGGCTGGGTTCGACTCCAGGGTGTGCAACCTTTCTTTCACTTTTTATGGTCCATATTTGCTCGATATTGCAAGAATTGAGGACATATCAATTTTGCCTTTGCTTATCTTATTTATGTGAAGGCGCGCAGAGCTGCACGAAAGTGCACATAGTGCACTAATGAACAAGTAACAGGTGTGTTTAATTAATGGAAGTCATAGCATAAACAGATGAATTGCATGTTAGTCAACCAATCCAACATGGTGTAGCTATTCAATAATATATGAAGTATCCATGTAGCCTCTATCCTGGTTTTGCTTTATCCTTCAATACCATTGGAGTAGAGACAAAGAACTTTTAACTGATACAATACTAGGGGTTGCTGCAGCTATTCTACATCTGCATGTGGTACAGGCTAAAGTCAGTGCTGCTAGTGCTGCTGACAATAGGCCTAGGCTGAGAAGGAGAAGAGTGTTCAGGCCCAGTGTAACCTTCCAAGAGCTACATGAGCTGGAGATTGTAGAGAGCTACAGGGTGGACAGGGACACATTACAAGAACTCTGAGAGCTCTGACACCCTCAACTCAGAGCCAGAGTCAACCAAGAGGAACCCATCTCAGGTATGTGTAGCCCTTAGAATATTAACTACTGGTACTTTTCAAAGACCAACTGGGGACATGATGGGTGTGTCACAGCCATCAACCTCCAGGGTCCTCCACCAGTTTCTGGATGCTATGCTCATAGATGCCAGTGAGCACATACTTTTCCCCATAGTTCTGAAGAGATTGCCAGCAATATGTAACTGTTTCACCATGTAGTGCACTATGCTGAAGTACTAGGTGCCATAGATTTGCACTCATGTACACATTAAGGCACCACCTGGTGAGCAGGGTAGAATCTACATTAACCGCAAGGGATACCACTCCATCAACTGCCAAGACATGAGTAATGCCCATGTAATTATCTTGAATGTGTGTGCTGGCTACCCTGGTAGTTATCATAAATCCCATATCTGGCACACATCACCGCTATACCAGATGTTTGTTAGGAGGGACATCCCACAGGGCCATTTACTGGGGGATGCTGGCTATGCCCTAGAATCATGGCTAATGAAACCCATCAGACATGCACACCCACCCACAGAAGAATGCCACAATAAGGCACACACTCAATCTAGAAACATCCCAGAGCATGTGTTTGGGCTTCTGAAGTAACAGTTCCAGTGCCTAGATATATCTGGTGGAGTCCTACAGTATAATCAACACACATGTACACAAATATTTATAGTATGTGCTATGCTTCACAATCTGCTCCTATAGAAACAGCTGCAACAGGATCAGCAAGGGGAAGGGACACACATCCCCCCACCAATGCCTAGGTCATCACAGCCACAGTCAGAGGAGGACCTGGACGAGGAACACCCAGCTGCTGCCCCTGTAGGCAGATGTAGGTGTGCTCAGCATGCCCTTGCTTTGGATAAGAGACAATGAATAGCACATTCACTGACCACCTAGGGGCCTAATACCTTTCTCCTACTCACATACATATAGTAAACTTGATGCCAGGCAACTCACACAACATTTACCTCCCCATTTATTGGCTGTGTAATGCTTGCATTGGACAGAGTCAGCCCTGAACTAAAGGTGTGTCAACTGCTGCATTTGTAAGGTAAGTCCAGAACCTACAGAGTATTCTTTAACAATACTATTACATGTCCTTGTATTTCCTAACTTGGTACAGTAAGCAAGTAAGTACTGGTGGATTTGTACAGAAAGTAGCTTAACACCAAATACTTATTTTACTTATATTTGTCCATTAGTAATTATTAAGCCTCAGGCATGAAAGATTCACACAGTCATACCTCTGAAGAACTCTGATGTCCCCTTCATGGCGTCAGTTTATCACCACACCTAACTACTGGTATATCATTGAAGAATGTAGTTAGAAAGTGATGATACACATTGCAGTTTCACAATTCTGACTTGTTTGTTTCATAACAGTAACTAAGAATTGCTCCCACCAAAAGAAGAGTGTACCCTTGTTCCTGTCCTAACACTAACTCAGTTATGCTACCCCCGAAAGAACACTATAAGTGTGTTTATACCACCCAACCTGGATTTCACTTGCTGGCAAATGCATATCATGTTATTCCCAGTTAATATCCTCTCACATGTTAAGGCTAATTATATAGAATGGCTTACACACTGCATATGTTAGACAACTGGTAAATGATACAAAAACACAGAAAGGTAACACAGTCCTGTATATTTGTAAGCATAATTATGACAGGTTGTGTGATCACTAACTGCTCTATGTCCAAATATAGTAAAACAAATTAAATGTACAAATCACAGCCAGTGGTTTGATAGCAGTGTACATTCTAATGCAGTTGGTTGTGTGAAGAAGGACTTTCCTTTTTATTGACACAAAGCTGTTTGTATGGCCAAAAGGACTAAGGCATCCATCTTATCTTCTGAAGCTATACTGGTGTGAGGGTTCAAATCCTGACATATGTAGAAATTTGGCATGTGTATTATCAGGTTTTACTGTGTTGTACAGATTTTACGTATGTGTTCCTTAGTTTTAGTATCTTTTCCTATTTGTCTTCTTTTAATTTCAGTTTTGTGTGATGTGCCGTGTCCCAAAAAAAGCATTTGGCTAAGCTTATCTTGTTTGCTCGATGTGCAACATTGTGAAAACAGGGGAAAACCAGATTTTCTATAAAGCAGACACATACAAATAGAAAACAGATACATTCAATTAATGCTTTTAGCCATTGCGAAAATCTGGCCTGAAGTACAGCTGGGATTGGGGTATAGTAGCAAGCATTAGCGATGTGCCTCATGTTTGCCCACCGCTTTCCTGCATGCAAACAGGCCTAGCTTACATGCGTGTACACTTTGTTTACCATCACACAAATACAATGCTCATTGCACTATGGAACTGTATGTATATTTTATTATTGCTGTTTATTGTCCACTTCCCTTGTATGAGATTAAACTACATGTGGAAACATTGCCAACTAAGGGTGCAGTATAATATAGTCGATTATAACATAATATAATATATAAATATATATATAATATAATAATAATATATGTTATGACAATAATAATAATATATATGTTATTTACAATATAATCATTTGTTTCCTCCCCAAACCACCCAAAAAAAGAACTACAACCCTGGGGTCTCATTACCTTTTCCACACATATATCAACCACAATACAAAGTGTTGTGCATAATGTTTTGTGCTTAGTCATGGATGAGGCCACTTGGTGGTGCTTACAGCCTTGTCCTGCAAAACACAAACAGCCAAGAATGCTCAGTAAGGGTACTTGTGTTGTTACACAGCTAGGCTTCAAAACAGCCTACTGCTATTAGGCTACTAGCCTCAGATGACACTATGAAGCAATGTACCTATGCAGGCCTCCCAACCTCTTGTCTCCCATATGGCCTGTCGGTGTCATCTACTATAAGTTCACTTGCAGTCCTGCTAAAATCAAACTTGTGCCATGGCACATGTGATAAGTACTGTGTTCTGTAGTCACTATCTTTAGATAGGTAGGGGCTCTATTCTCAATGCAGTCAGCTGTGTGTGTGTGTGTGTGTGTGTGTGTGTGTGAGTGTGTGTGTGTGTGTGTGTGTGTGTGTGTGTGTTACATCTCCAATGGCATGGCTTGCCAGTTTTTTGAGACTTGC
This sequence comes from Protopterus annectens, assembly GCF_019279795.1. Lineage (NCBI taxonomy): Eukaryota > Metazoa > Chordata > Ceratodontiformes > Protopteridae > Protopterus > Protopterus annectens. Next base: position 1,056,841,445 of record NC_056728.1, read on the forward strand.
ACAAGCCTACACATCAATTTCATGCAGGCATCCCATGCTGTTGTCTCCCACATAGCCTACCAATATCATCTACTATACTATAAGTTCACCTGTAGTCTTATTATAATCAAACTTGTGCGATTGTGTGTGCAATAAATACTGTATACTGTAGTCTGTGTACTCAGAGAGGTAGGGGTTCTATTCTCAAAGCAGTCAAATGGGGGTGGGGTTATGTCTGTGTGTGATCTGCTGCTGGACTTTATAGTGGCTCTTTTACAGCCTGTTGGACACTGTTATCTTGTCCTCAACAGACACTGCTGATGTCATCATCTATAAAATGTTTTCTCACACACTCCAAGTGGGACTTGAGCCATGGTGCTGCATTAAGTACTGTGTTCTGTAGTGTGTGTACATAGGGAGGGGCTCTATTCTCACTGTAATAAAATGGGGGTTGGTGTGTATGTGTGAGCTGTTGCTGGACTTTGCAGTGAGCCTTTTACAGCTGCCTGTGGGACACTGTTATCTTGTTCTGGACAGACACATGTCTGTCATTACTAGGTTATGTAGTAAGCAAAAAAAAAAGCTGCTGTCTACAAATACAAAAGTAAGAACTCAGACCTGGAAGACCACCCTTCTCAGCCTAAGCAAACAGATAAGACAACATGTTCAATCTCTAAACCCAACCCTTATTTTCTGTTTTTTTTTTTTTATTTTATTTTTTCTTTCTCCGCATTACAATAGGGCATGCTTAGCTCACAGAATCGACCTGCCCTCATTCCTTTTCCTATTGCACCAAGGATCAGCACATCTGAGCTGCAACTTGGTAACACCCATTGTACTGCCCCAGAACTACATGGCCCTTCTCATACTGTGTTTCCCTCTGGAAGCAGTGGGAGAGTGGATGATTTTATCACCTGAGAAGAACTGCCTGGAATGGTGCATTGGATTGCATGCTGCATTGTAGCTACACACCTGCCAGATGGAAACAATGCTCTCCATCATTGCACTGAATAACAGAAGGAGATGCAGATGTCAGACACTGCAGTCATCAGCACAATGAGGTGACAGTATGACACTCCAGTGAATGAGGACGCTATTCTCACTGTCACCCAGCTTGGCATCTATGAATTGGCAAGGTCCACACCCTTACCCCAACCATTGTGTTCACCTACCTCTTGTGTTCTTCACCATCCCTGTATATTGTCTTGTATGTCCTGCTGCCTGTCAGCAATCGCTTCCTCGCCTTTCCAAATTACCTGCCTCAGACATACCTGTGACAATTCCACAACATTTCTCTCTCTCTCTTAAAAAAAAAAAATAGGGCACCTGTCCCAAAAAATAAATTGCCCCATACATAGCTATCCATGTCACACACATGTCTACTTGACATGCTTGATTTGGTACAGTTAGCTATACAACATGATTACATTGTTGTCACCTGTCTCTGTGGCAGTGACAGTCCAAACTCAGCTAATCATCTGTACATATGATCAGTTTTTCAGAGTACATTTTCAGTATACATCATATATTTACAATACATACATGTGTTGCCCACCCCTCAAGCAAAAAAACCCTGGGGGCTCAGTATTTTTTACACACATATATCAACCACACTCCAATGCTCAATAAGGGTACTTGTGTTTTTACACAGCTAGACTTCTACACACCTAGGACACACTCTACAGTTAGACTACTGGCCTCATATGAACCTATGAATCTATGTGCCTATCCAGGCCTCACAACCTGTTGTCCCCCACATGGCCTGCTGATGTCATCTACCATAGGTTCACCTGCAGCCTTATAAAAGTCAGAATTGTGCCATGGTGCTTGTGTTAAGTACTGAATTCCATAATCTGTATGCATAGATAGGTAAGGGTTCTCGTCTCACTGCAGTCACTGGGTGTGGGTGTGTCTCTACTCAGCAGAGTAGTTGTGCAATTCTACAGTTACTTCTCCAATGCCATGGTTTGCTAGTATTTTCATACTTGCACAAGCCTACAGATCCATTTAGTTCTAACTAACTCTACTCTAGTTGTAGCTCTATCCATCCTAACTGTATCTTTATCTATCCTCCCCAGCCTCCTGAATATTCTCAGTCCACTCCTTGATTTTTCTCCTCCCCTCTACCTTTACCTTAGTCCCGCCTACCCATTCCTTAACTTGCATGCTTTACTTCTGTCCCGCCCTTATCCTCTGTGAGTTTACTAATACTCCTTCCTGCATCTGCGGCACTCCTTTTACTGCTCTCCACCTTTCCAGGTCCCTGGCTGCTGCTAGCTCCTGCCCTGGCATGCTAACTCTGGTAGGTTACCTTAATTTGGAGTTCCCAACCTGAAATTAGAAACTGTTGTTGATGCCCTATTAACTGAAACCTGTTACTGCATTGTTGTTGATTACTTGTACCAGTACTCTTAACTGAATGCTACAGTGCTGGCTGCACTATCCAAAGAGGTCAACATTATTTTTGTATCAAAGGACCTTGAGTTATGGACTCACAGCTCTATTTTTTAAAGACTCTGTTCTCTTGACACGGATAATACAATCCGTTTGTAACTATTTTTGCACAGGGACTAATTGTAGGTCAGTGAATGTGATTTATCTTGCTAGTTGCACTGCCTGCCAAGTGTTTTATATTGGCAAAACCAATAGGCAGTTGAGATTGAGAATCAGGGAGCATCTCTACAAAATGAGAATAGGTGATATCACTAATGCACTAGCGAAACATCAGATAAAGGCAGGGACTACACATTCCTTTACCTTTTTTGTTTTACAGATTATTCATGGTACCATGAGAGGTGGGGATTTGGAAGCTTATACACTTGAGATGGAACTCAGATGGATTATAAGGTGCAGAGCTGATTCAACCCCCGGGTTGAATGATAAAGTTAGTTTACAACCTTTTTTGAAAAGAAGGAAGTTAGGTAAAGCTGTGAATAAATAAATGTATAATATAAAATAATATATATACATATATATTATATTCTATTTTTTGATTAGTTTATTCTTGCTTGTTTTTAACTGTTGTTTTTATCTATGTCTTATAATGGATGTCTCTATAGTAGATGTTTTATGAATATTTTATTGGCTTGATTGATTTATTTGAATAACACCCTGTTGTTAATTGTTGAAGCTATTTAATGACTGTGTGATTTGTATGCTGATACAGTCTGAGGAAGCTGTTTTGGTGAAAGCGCTTACTACTGCATGCAATAAAGAAGTTTTTATCGTTTTGAACATTGTGGATTGCTTTCAGGATTTGCTTTTCACCTGCCATTGCTGTTTACAACTACATGCCTGTGTCTGCGGAGGAACGCAGTATTTTTGTGACATAGAATATAACGCCCCATTTGGTATGTACCTCTCAAGACATCTGCAACAACTGGAAAGGCCTCAGAAATACCTCACTAAATGAATCACAGGCCTAAAGCAGATGCCCTACGCTGACCGCCTTAAAAAACTCCAGCTATACTCTGTCGCATATCGTCTACTCAGAGGCGATCTCTGCTTAACATACAAGGCCATGTCAAACCCAGAGCTGTTGGACATGCTACACTTAAAGAAATCCCAGTCCCTCAGAGCTACACGCTCCAGGGATCTAAACCTTGTCATCACAATAAACAAAACATGCTGGAGGGATAGGTTCCTGACCCAGAGACTCCCCAGACTCTGGAATAGATTGCCCATACACATCAAGCAGAGTGCCTCTTTGGACCTCTTCAAGAGGAACCTTGACGTTTGGATGGGAGAAAGGAAATTCACCCCAGGGATCACGTCAGTCGCCCTGCTAGACAGGGGTCCAGGAAAGTAAATAATGTGGGAAGAAATAGCCAGGGAATTGTTATGGCTAGGCTTGTATAGGCCCTAGGGCTGATAGCCTAGTACCAACCTATGAACCTATGAACCTATGAACTTTGCGACTAAGCAGTGTTGAGTTTTACAAGCCTTCATGTTCCTGTACACGAGGTTTTTTATTTTATGCTACATGTTTTAACAGGAACGTGGTCTCTCTGTGTTAGCCTTTTATTCTTGATTTGGAATATTAAGAAATTGTTAAGGTGCTAACAAACCTTGTCTTACTACCTGCATGGTTATTTATCGCAACTAAATGTAGAGTTTCTGGCTGGTAACACTATATTGAACTGTGCTAATAATATTTCTTTTTTACTCACTTCCTGACATTTTGAACCTCTTTAGACTGCTTGTAGTCTCATAGCATTATCGCTACCTAAACTGCGCCAACCACGTGGTGCTTCTATTTGCTTAACTGGTGTTTTTGCCGTCGCAAACTGAACTGCACCATTCTTTTCTTTTCTATTTGTTATGCGCTCCCTGATTTGAGGCTAATAGTTTTGAAGCATTTCTAGCTGTTAATATAACACTATATTGCATTATTATTGTTGTATTTTAACTTATTTTTCAGACATGTTGAATCATTTCTGGCTGCTTATAATTTAGTAGCCTTATCGCTACCAAAGCTGTACAACCCACGTGGAGCTTACTATTTGTATAACTTGGCATTGGTATAAATACCAATGTGGAACTTACTATTGGTATAACTTTACGTTGGTATAAGCATGCGCTCCCTGCTTTGAGGCCATATAGTTTTAAAGCATTTCCAGCTGATAATATAACGCTATATTGCAATATTATAGTTTGTTTTTTAATTTATTTTCCAGACATATTGAATCATTTAAGAATCATATATGAATGAACAAATAGTTAATTTCTGACTGCTGTAATTTTGTAGCCTTATCGCTACTACAGCTGCGCCACCCACGTGGAGCTTACTGTTTGTATAACATGGTGTTTTTCCATTGCAAACGTTACAACATGCAACATTATCTAAGTTAACAACCCTACACTCTCGGCGTGTCTCTTTAGGGGCCTCTGCAGGCTCTGTGAGAACTCCTGCCCTAACTGTAATAGTATTTCAGCTTAATGTTATTGCTTAGCTTTCATTGCTGTTATCGTAGTACCTATAGTTATTATACTACGGACTTTACAAATAAATAGGTCAATTTGCCTTGATCATATTTTAATTAGATCTTTAACTTTCTTTTATTTGAGGTAGCACTGAATTTGATGTGGTTATAATCTCATACCTTTCTGTAACACCAACTTATTCAAAAGAGTGATGATGAATACACTACCTTTGCTTTTATATTCTGTTTAAGCAGACTTATGTGTTCGATTGATAGATGTTTTTGCTACCTTGCCATTGCTGGTCTATGTGAATTTTATCTGCTAAAGCTGGTTTTAGTGTTAGAGTGTTTGCCTTTTTGCTGCTATTACCTTTGCTGGTTCTTGTTGTATTTTTTTTCTCTTCTACCTTCAAAATTTGAACACCTATGCTAACTCTGTTTTTTTTTTTTTTCTTTTTTTTCTCTTTCTTCCTACCTATCTGCCTTACCTGTCCCCCCAAAGCTCTAGCTCAATCTCTATTGATTCCTGTCCTGACTTACTTCCTACTGGTGTCGGATGAACTTGGCCCTGTCTACAGTGATTGAAAGTTGCTGGTTTCCTATATTCTCTCCATTCAAGGAACAGAAAGTAGGTCCTGGGCTCTGTTTTGTTGATTTATAGCCTCCTATTAGGTCAACCTAAAGAGTCCTTAAATTTGCCTGCGTCTGAGAGCCTAGCAGCCAGTACCTCTCCTCTTCTTAACCTCCACTACCCCTTCACACCCCTTACTTTTCTGGCTCTTATTTCTTTACTCTTACTCCCTATAACTCTTCGCTATCCTATTTCAGCTGCCCCTTTCTCATTTCCACTACCTACACTATCCAGTAGGTGGCACTCTCCTCTCTCTGATTATTTCTCTGCTGCTCCTACTGCCTCTAATTACCCCTTTTTAGTCTGCAAGGTTAGGTTTTGGTCTTCTGATCTCCCTTAGTCTCTGTATATACCTTGCTGTCTATCTCCCTGCTAACTGTAGTTTTTTCTTTTCTTACTGCTGTAACCTGCCTAATCCTTACCTGCTACACTTTCACCTATTTCTTCCTTCTCTCCTACTGTATGTTTTACTGCCCTAATCCTCCTCAACTTTATTCATCCCACTGGTGCTTTATTGACTTCTCTCTTACCCCTTCCTTTATTATACTTTCTGCTCCTATCATACTTACCTGCATTTCTGATTGTCTCCTTTCTAGCCCACCTTCAGTTGTTTCTGCCCGCTCCGTTAAGCCCTCTGGCTCACTCCGCTCCCCTCCCTACCCCCAATTCCCACCCACCCCCAGGGGTCCTTACCTTATAGCTCTCTGGACACACCCTCAATCCTAGCCTTCCAATCCTTCTCCTTCCACTCCTATTCCTCCCACCCCCACTTACACACCTTCTCCACCTTACACTCCCACTCATTTCCATATTCTCCTCTCTTATTTTCTTTCACTTACCCCTCCCATTATAACTACCCCTTATTTAACTCCTCATTCTGTTTTACTCCTGCCCCCTCTTTGCTTCTCCTAGTTCTAATTCTTACCTCGTCAGTAGTATATCCCTCTCTACTTTCTCCACTTATACTTTCTCACATCTTTCTCTTATACTCCTACTCCTCTTACTATGGCTTCCTACCTGACTACCCAGCTCTTATTCTCACTCCTACTTCTTTCCACCCTATGCTCAATTTACCTCCTGTCCTACTATGAGAAACCACTTTATGTCCGACACTTCCACCCTAACAAACACACGTCAACATTTCTCTTTCCACTTATCCCATACCCAAATATTTCTTCTACCTCTAATTATCAATTACCTAAATTCCACAGACTCACACACCTCAACTATGTCGTGCCTTTGGAGAACAAAACTAAAATACAAACCCTTCTAAAGATTAACCTCATAAACAAACCAACTTATCCTTCCCTTCTAGATGGAGACATCCACCCTAACCCTGGTCCTACTTTCCCTTCTCCCCTAGTGTCTATACCTAAACTTAATAACACCTTCTTAATAGGCCATCTTAATATCCAAAGCATAAACAACAAAGTACCATACCTGCATGCCCTCCTTCATACTCACTCATTTGATATTCTCTGCCTTTCAGAGACCTGGCTAAAACCTACCACTAAAGACACTGAAATTATTCCCCAAGGCTATAATATAGTAAGACTCGACCATCCCAACCGCAAAGGTGGTGGTGTTGCAATTCTTTTTAAAAATCATGTGAACATCACTACCCTTCCAGACTCTCCAACTCAAGATAGCAAGATAGAAGCAATCATTGCTAAACTTCAATTAAATTCCAAAAAATCCCTTTATATCATCTGCATGTACCTGCCACCTGGTAACAATATACCTATCCTAGAAAATTATCTTAGTTGGGTATCTGCTACTTATCCTCAAGAAACCATAATACTAGGCGACCTTAACATAGACTGGAATAGCATTAATGCTGAAAACCCTTCATCTCATATCAACCTTCATAGTTTTACCCAAACTATTACTTCAACTACTAGGCTAAATAAACATAGTAATAGAGAAAGCATTCTAGACTGGATACTTATAAACAGAGTCGAACATAACTACAGAACAGGAACCCTGCCTGATGATGTTAGTGATCACTCTTTAACTTTCATAACTAGGGAAAAGACTGATTGTATTATCCCCCACATTATAAGAAAATTACGCACCATCAAAAATTTTAATCCAGACCTGTTTCAGACTGAACTTGGGGTATGTAACTGGAACCCCTTAAAAACACTTCCTCTTGAAAATGCGGTACTCTACTTTAACACAACTTTTTTATCCATTCTTGATAAACATGCTCCTGAACGTATTATTAGAATGAAATCTAATTCATCCCCTTGGCTCTCCCATGAAACAAAAAAACTCATTCTTACTAGAAATAAAGTCTGGGCCTCATGGAGATCCCACAGAAATAACCCTGATTTTCTACACTTCCGTCAGCTTAGAAATTTAACTAAAAAGGCAGTAATATCTGACAAAAAGAAATTCTACCTCGAACTACAACAACATCATCTTAATAATTCTAAACTCTTCTGGTCCTCAGTCAATAAACTCCCCTCCCCAGGAACCTCTAAAATACCTTCCCCAATTAATGCTGACCCTGATACCCTTCAACAAACTGCAGATGCTTTTAACTCTTTCTTCACTGAAACTATACAAGCTCTTGCTAAACAACTAAATGCCAACAGCTTCTGCCCACCAAGTAACCTAACTAACTCCTCCTTTAAATTCTCTCTACAACCTATCTCTACATCTTACATATACAGACTCCTTCTCAAACTAAAACCTTGCACCCCCTCTGCTGACAAGCTCCCTTCACTATTTCTTCAAAAGGCTGCCAAGGTCATCGCATATCCTATATCTATTCTCATAAATAGGACCATCAAAGAAGAAATCATCCCTGATATCTTGGAAGGCCTCTCACATTATCCCACTTCATAAAGGTGGAAATTCCACTGACATTTATAACTATAGACCTATTGCTCTCCTCTCACCCTTGGCAAAAATTATGGAGAAATGTATCCATCATCAACTTGTACAATATCTCTCTCTTCACAACATTATAGCAAACTGTCAACATGGTTTTAGACCACATCACAGTAATACTACTGCCTTGCTTTCCTTTGTAGACACTATTAATCAGAACTGTAACAACAACTTACTCTCTTCTGCCTCTTCATTGACCTCTCTAAAGCATTCGATATGGTCAACCACACTTTATTAATTAAGACTCTTGAATCTCTCTCTTTTGATACCTCAGCCATTAAATGGTTTAATTCCTATCTCACAAACAGAAAACAAGCAGTTCTATGGGATAACCACATTTCTTCTTTTTTGCCTGTTTCTATCGGAGTTCCTCAAGGGTCTATCCTTGGCCCACTTCTCTTTTCCCTCTACATTAATGATCTTCAAACAATAATCCCTCAAGCTACATGCATTCAATATGCCGATGATTCTACGCTCATCTGCTCAGCATCTTCCACTCCAGAACTTATCTCTCTTACCCAGAAAGTCTTTAATACCATAGAAACATGGTTATCCAGTCGATTCCTCTTACTAAATGCTAAAAAAACTAAACTTCTTCTCTTTACCCCCACTTCCAGGACCTCCCCCTTAAACTTCACTATCTCCTCCAACAGTGCCACTGTCATCTCACCTGACTCTACAACTAAACTGTTAGGTATTACCATTGATAATAATCTCTCTTTCGAACAACATATTAACAACTCTATAAAACTAGTCAACAGAAAGATAGGATCATTGTATCGAATTAGACCATTTCTTACACCAGCTACTAGAACTAGGATTGCTCACTCCCATCTTATTTCTACTCTTCTTTATGCTTCACCTTTACCAACCTCAAGAAAAACAACCTTAACAAATTGGCAACCTGCTACAATAACATTGCTCGCTTTGCTACTGGTAACCCCTACAGAACCCATCATTGTCTTAACCTGAAACTACTAGGCTGGCTTGAAATTCAAAACTATCTTGCTATCCATCAACTCATTCTGGCCCATAAAATACTGTACCAACCTAATAACACCCCTATACTCTCCCAACTCATAATCCCCTATAACAATCTAAACTCTCTCCGCTCTTCTAATAAACTCTTGACTAGTTCTATAAAATCTAATAACACTGCTGGTGACTCCCTATTCACCAATTCTGTAGGTACAAAATGGAATTTGTTACCTACTAACATAACAATGATTTCCTCTCTGCCTCTTTTCAAACAAAATATTAAACGACACTTCCAAAATCACTGGCTTTGTTCCTGTTGTAAACCTGATTAACTTTCCACTAGTACTACTTACCTTAGACTATCTCTCTTACTCTTGTTTCACTCTATTCTCCACTTGGCTTTTCTTTTCTCCCCTTTCATCCTCTCCTTGCTTCTTTCCCTGTTAACTATCTTAACTTGCTTTCTTCTCTTCAAACCCCTCCTATTCCTTACCCTATTCTTATTATTCTACTTTTGTTACCTACTATCTTTGTATCTTTATCTAACAAATATTTTTATTCCTGTATAATGTTATTTGGAATTTCTCTGTGTGTGGTACTAATTAATTCATGTTATACTAATTTATTAGAAGAGTTTTGAAGAGTTTTGCTGTTTTGTTATTACTAACCTGAATACTAAATGCTTTATTGTTATGTATGTTGATTTTTATGTATGTATTAATTTTTTACATCTGTGGAACTTTTCTCCTCGGGCCTCTACTGAAAATGGAAATATCTCCAGCTAGACTAGCCCGGTCAACAAATGTAAAATAAAATAAAATAAAATTTCATGCATCCCTTCCAACCTCTTGTGTCTTACATTGCCTGCTGATGTCATCCACTATAAGTTGACCTGCAGAGATGTAAATGTCAGACATGTGCTGTGGAGCTTGAGTACAGTACTGTGTTCTGTAGTCTGTATACATAGATAGGCGGGGTTCTGCTCTCACTGCTGTCAACTGTGTGCTTTGTGACAGACATTACCTGACATTACAAAGATCCGTTTACAAGCATGCATGACACTGTTATCATATTCTCAACAGACAATGCTAATGTAATCAGCTATATCAGCTTATTGCATATCCAACCATCCCACCAGGCCATGATCAGACACTGGCGTGGAGCCCAGGCAGATGCCACCTTAAGTTCATAGGAAGTTAATAGGTAGAGGACTGGTGACAGGTATGCTTTTGGGTACATCTGGTGGGGACAGGGGTGAAGTTTGCCTCAAACTGTCTAGTAGCAGGTTAGTAATGTCCTCAGGGTCAGTATGAGTGGTAATATCCACTACTAGTTGGTCACGAAGCTGGGCCTTCTCTTTTTGATGTTTGAAATAGCTAAAGAACACTTCCTGATTATCTTTAGCTAGGAATGTTGCTTTAGGTTTGTATATGGCTTTAGAGGACTTTTTAAGATAGCTAATTTCCCTGTTCAAGATGTGAAGGGTTTCCTTCCTCTGTTGAGCTTTCTTCCACTTGCTGTAAAAGTATGCTTGATATCCACTAGGGTGGCTTGTTTTCTGTGAGGAACTTCTTTTGATCCATTCACATTCAGTCAACTCTATACATTTGTATAGCTCTTTCTACAGGCAAATTGTGTACACCTCTGTAAAGAAGTCATTATTGACAGTGGTAGCAGGGCTTTGAAACTCTTTATGCCATTGGTTAGCAGCTCATAGTTTGCTTTGGAGAAATGTGTCATCCTTTATGATTTTCAGGGGGTGTCGGGTATGATTGTGAACTAGACTGAATTGTGATCTGACCTGATCGGGGGGGCCAACACACAGGGGTTAGTGCAGAGAACCACTATGCTGTTCAGTACTAAGTCTAGGACATTCAAGCCCCTTGTGGGGGTGCAAACTATCTGTTACACAGCATGTGTATTGACAAAGTCCAGGAACCTTAGGGTGAGTGTGTTTGTGCACATATATGACTCCAAATTGATGGAAAGATAGTTGAAATCACACATGACCAAGGTGTTTGGCTATCTAGTGAGTGATTCAGTTAGGTATAAGTAGGCATAGTGGTCCTTGTGGTTCAGGGTGTAGCTATCAATGATATGGAAGGGGGTTTTACATACAGTTAGTTGGAAATGGAACAGCACTACAGAGTCAAACTCTTTGACCAGTCTTGCAGTGTATTTGTCTTTAATGAAGATGTATGCACCTCCACCTTTGGTTCTTTTACACTCTTTTTGATGTGTGAACATGTGGAAGGCATTGTATCCTGCATGGCCAGGGTGCTCTCTGTGGCCTTCACCCCTGTCTGTGTGACTGCACAGACATGGGCATCTGCCAAGGTAAGGAGTTCATCCAGTGAGTGCAGTTTGATTTACACTCCATGCATTAAGCAGCAAAACCTTCAGTTTGTCTGTGGTGGATACTTTTGCGTTAGGACTTTACTTCTGACCTTGCCTAAAAAGGCCACTATGGGGGAGGCAAGCACCTTCATATAGTCGAGGGAGGTACATCTCCATTCACTCACTGCAACATGGACTATGACAGTCATAACTGTACTTGTTGTTGACAGACTTGAGACTGTGCTTAATCTGACAGACCCTGGTTCCTGTCAGGCAGATGACTGTGACCTTCTCCTTGTCCAGTCTGGTGAGGGGGGGCATCTGTGTGTCCCACTACAGAGTCACTTATGAGTGAGAAATTTGGTTTAGAGGTGTTTTGCCTGAGGGGATTATTAACTGAAACACATACATGTGTATAATTATGTGTAGCAGATTCTGTTGGGTCTGTGTGCAGTAGGTTTCCTCCTGGGAGGTCACCAATCATTAGTTAGATTTCTAATGAGTACCTCTGGGTATGTGGGCTTATGTGTTGCGAGCTTATGTGCAACAGGTGAATTGTGTGTGCTGACAACATGTTTGATATCTGGTTTGTTGTTATATGAGAGAATTGATTCCAAATTCATAGTCTAGATACAACTTCCACATGTTGTATTAGTTTGTTTCAGCAGTAACTGCTTGTCCGTATACATGAGGCAATTGCTATGTGGCTTCAGGATACCCATATCCATCAGGCTATTTGGAGACATGGTGGAAAACTGTCTGTCCATTATAGAGGGTATATACTGTATTAAGTAGTGGGGCATGGGCTAGATGCACAAGGCTTTTGTGGAAGACTAACAAAATGTGTCTATTCTATGTAGGGCTAGGGTTGCAAAAATGTGTCAATGTTTCACAATGCACACCTGAGCTGCTCGGAGGACAGCAGTGCAAGCTCTGATCAGCTACAATAAACTGAGTAGAAACATCTCAAAACTCAACGCTGGAATACAAGTGAAGTTAAACTATTTGAAACAAGTAAATCAAGGGAAACACCAAAAGGGAACCTTATTCCACCAACCCCCAAGTCAGATGAGTTCTTGGCTGCACAGTTCTGCCACAAGGGTGCAGGGGGAACTTCTTAATGTAAGATGACTGGTTTTAGTACTCAAATGATACCAAACAGTCTAGATTCAGCAAGCCTCAATCAAGTCTATGCTATAAAATGCAGAAGTCCTAGAAATCCAAAGTGCAGAAAATCTCAGTCACAAACATTTTAAATAAAGCAGTAACCCAGTACAGTACTCCAACAAGAGTGTAGACAACAAACCTTCTAATGTGAAATAAGTGGTCTGGAACACACTCTTAAACCAGAACTAAGACACTTTCAGAATAACAGACACAATAAGCCTTCAACCAGCAATTTCCAGCTTTGAAGAGTGTAGGCTTTTGCCCCCTATCACAAGAGTCCACACCACAAACTTTCCTAATGTAAAATAACTGGTTTGGAGGCCAAGTGCTTAAACCATAACAAAGAGGCTTAGAACAATAGCCACAATAAGCATTCAACCAGCAATTCCCAGCTCAGAAGAGCAGAGGCCACCCTCTCTTCCCATGAGAGTGTAGATTACAAACCTTCATGATGTAAGACAACTGACCTGAAGCCCAAGTGTTTAAACCAAAAGTAACAGGCTTAGAATCACAGTTACAATGTAATGTGATGCCAGACAGATGACAGTGACAGGTCTGTTAATCTTCCCACATACATCATGCCATGATTAGTAAGCCCCATGTTATCTTGATGAGAAAGCCCTTTGGTCTGTCCAGCTGCTGCATGTGTCTGGTGAGGTTCCTGCAAAAGAGAGCATTATACTGTATTACTGTTCTGATGAGTTTGACTACAGTGCTGTCATACAATCCTGAGATCTGCATGTGATAGCATGTCTTATGATGTGCACCATACGTATGTACTGGAAAACATTAAAGAGAGACGTTATAAAGTAATGACATGCAATACAGTTCCTGGTTTCACAACCCTTACAAGAGAATATACTAGAAAGTACTGTCATGATGATTCTATCCACTGTAACATTTGTCGAGGCAAATATAACTGACAATTATTGTCACCTGCACAGGCTAATGGGGGTGGGCAGGAGGCCTAGGCTGACACAAAAAGTCTGTGAGAGTGTGTGTGTGTGTGTGTGTGTGTGTGTGTGTGTGTCTGTAAGGGGTCCTCCATGTGAAAGTGATGTGTTAGAGTCTGCATGAATACAGTCAAATTCAGTGCTATCTCTACATCTTGTTATGTTGAACAGCTGTGAGCCATGAACGGTACAGGTGGCAGTTCATCTTTTTTGCCCCTGACCACAGGAACTGGCTCAACCAGGAGTTGCACTGGCACATCCATTCCCAAGGTCAGATGGAGTGCTGCCACCTGAGTGTGACCAATGTCTGCTGAACATACTCCCTTCACAGGAACGCCCAGGACCACAACCCCATGACCTGCCACATCTGGGTGTAGGCAGCACATTCCCCAGTAGACCAGCAGAAGTACTGATACTATGGGATTGTGATTAGGAGTGGCCACATTGGCTCTCAGCAGATGTTGTGGCTGACCCATACCCAAGAAGATGTCTTTCCCCTCCAGGCAGATGTTACATCAAACACTTCTCATTCCATGACAGCATCCTTTGTTCCAACATGTCATTCATCTGATCCCGGGACTTGAATACACAGTGGAGGCAGTCACACATGGCAGATTGTGCCACATCCACAACCCTAAGCATTTGTTTGTAGCACCTTTCTGAACATGCCTGTGCCTCCCAGATGGTCCTAAACATACAATGAGTGACACGGGAAGAGACACCTGCATCAGGTTCAAGAGGGACCCTCTGAGCATCTCTCTCAACCCTCCTGCATGGCACCTTGCCAACATTATGGCTATGGCCAGATTCAACAGGCACTGAAGCCACCCTTCCCTGATCAGTGTCATTGCCATCCACATGTCCTGTATCTATTGGCTTAGCAGACTGGGTAGGCATAGGCCTACTGGCTGCAACCGGGGAAAAAATAAGAGGGTGGCTGGATTTTAACCTCTGTGTCAGATTTGACCGGTGCACCCCCTGACTATGCCTTAGCTTCGTCACCATCATCATCAGTGTCTGATGAGACATTGACATCAGGTGGCACAGGGCCCACACTCCTACTGTCATGATCACCTGTAAAAAAGGGAGAAACACAGGCACACATTAATACCTGCACTACTATGGTGCAATATATGCTAAACAACTAACAGTGCTACCACTACTACAGACAGTACAGCAGTATACACAACAGGCCTAAAATGACACATTACATTACTAGAAATTGATCTGCAGTATTGAAATTGCATGATTTGGCGTACCACCTGCAGGAGGCTACCGTGCTGGATTCCTGATGTTCCTGAAATAAGTTAATCAAGAGGTAAGGCTAAACATCATCACATTTAACAGTAAGACAGGAGGTACTACATGTACTCTTCTTAATAAGCATGGTGTTTTAGTTTAACAAGTACATGTCTGACAATTCCAAACTGAGCTTATCACTGTACTAATATTCAACCCCCCCTTCCAAAAAAAAACACAAGTGACACAGAATTTACTTTTCTTACTACTTGTTTTATAGTACAACAGTATTGAATTAGTCATATAACAACGCCTACCTGGAATCTCTTTCTGGGACTGACAAGGAGATGCACCCATATCAAGGATATATTGTGGGACACTCTGTTGTGAATTGATGTGTGTCAGAAGATTCAGCAGGATTCCCTCATTGGGGGTAAGACATGGTTCTGCGGCAGACCACCCCTAGTTACCCTCTGGTCTAATGCAACTGCAGCTGCACGCCTCCGTGCAGATGTGAGTATGTCAGTGGCCCTGTGGCACATCTGCTTATAAGTGCAGTCATGGCTGCCCACACCATTTATGTTATCAACAATTTCCTGTTATATCCTCAGCCTCTCTGGCATATTGGGACAACCTTTTCCAAGAAGGAAGGTGCCATGTTGACATAGCATGTCCACTATTATAGTATTTTGTGCCTCTCTGAAGGTGGGGTCTGCATCTCAGTGACATTTGCTGTCCTAAAGCACAACAGAATGATAATACACTTAACTATCACATAACTGCAAAGTAACTGTTACCAGATAAAACAGTTAAGGTAGGTAGTCAGTAGTACCTGCTGGAAAAACATAACACATACATCATATGTGAAATACTAACAACAGGCAGGATACAAAGCAAGGAGAGTAGCAAGGGCAACATATCCTTGCATCTGCCATAGCAGGGACATAACTGTGCTACGCAACAAAGGAACAGTCCTTTCTAGTTTGTGCCAAACTATAACTTCTCTTTGCTTCCCCCACCCACTAAAGAACAGGCACATGAACCGTTTTGCTAATAAAACACAGTGGAAATGTTAAACATGCATTCAGATGACCTGTTCCTGAAGCATCTGCTGACTTTGTGGGAACATGGGTGAAATTTTTGGCTAGGCTTATAAGGGTCTCTGGGCCAATAGCCTAATATCATCCTATGAACCTATATGTATCATACAACTAATTATTTTCATGTATTGTCAATCCTTTATACCTCTGAAATGGCTTGACAGACACGGTCATGCTATCAGTACACTTCTAACTAATGCATACAGATAACACTGTAATAGGCTTTGCTTCACATTATTCATTAATATATTCTAGCATATTCATTATGTAGGTAAAAAAATGGCAGCATACCTGCTGGAATTCAATACTCCTCTGTAAAGATAGCTTGGAAAATAGTTTTCTTTGCTGAACATGTAGCAAGTATCGTCACCATCAGTTTGGCTAGCTACACATTTGCCTTTTCATAATGGAGTATGTTATTAATGGACTGCATATGTCTGGGCTGTGTTTCAGAGGTGCTAATTACAGCATAATCTGATGAATTGCATGCTAATCAGCCAATCTGGTGGAGGTATTCATGAAGTTATAAAGCAACCATTTAGACACCATGCTGATTTTCCTGTGGATTTCAAAAATAGTGGAGCACAGGCACAGAAAGTCTATACAGACAAAATGTTAGAAGCTGCTGCTGCTGATGCCAATACGCCTAAGCTGAGATGGAGAAGAGTTTTCAGGCCAAATTTAACTTATCACAACATACATTCTGCCTCACTGAAGGGTGGGTCTGTGCCTCAGTGACATGTTCAGTCCTAAAACATAACTTTATGATAACGCACATAACTATCACATAACTACAAAGTAACTGTTTCCAAATAAAACAATTATGGTAGGTAGTCATTAGTATCCACTGAAAAAACATAACACCTACATCATATGTGAAATGCTAATAACAGGCAGGATACAAAGCAAGGAGAGTAGCAAGGGCAAAATATCCTTACATGTGCCCTAGCAGTAATTCAATTGTGCCACCCCCCTCAAAAGAACAGCCCATTCTAGTTTGTGACATAACAATAACTTCTCTTTGTTCCTCTTACCCACTAAAGAACAGGCACATGAACCATATTGCTAACAAAACACATTTGAAATGCTAAACATCTATTCAAAGGATATGTCCCTGAAACATTTGTACATATATATCACAGAGGTTACTATTTTCATGTATTGTCAATCATTTACCTCTGAAATGACTTGACAAACATGGCCATGCCATCAGTACACTTCTAAGTAATGCATACAGATAACACTGTGAAAGGCTTTGCTTCACATTATTCATTAATATATTCTAGTATATGCATTATGTAGGTAGAAAATGGCAGCATACCTGCTGGAGTTCAATACTCCTCTGTAAAGATAGCTTGAAAAATATTTTGCTTTGCTGAGCATGTAGCAAGTATCCTCACCATCAGTTTGACTAGCTACACATTTGCCTTTTTATACAGAGTAGATTATTAATGGACTACATCTGTCTAGGCTCTGTTTCAGAGATGCTAATTACAGCATAAGCAGCTGAACTGCATCCTAATCAACCAACCTGCTGGAGCTATTCAAGAAGTTATAAAGCAATCATTTTGACTCCATGATGGTTTTTCCTGTGGATTTCAAAAGTAATGGAGTACAAACAGAATGTCAGGAGCTGCTGCTTAACTCCATTTGTATGTGCTATAGGTTGCAGGTAAGCTGCTGCTGCCAATAGGCATAGGCTGAGATGGAGAAGAGTTTTCAGGCCACAGTTAATTTACCACAACATATACAACATGGACATTGTAGAGTGCTACATAGTGGATAGGTACACAATACAGGAACCCTACCACCTCCACCAACCTCAAGTCAGAGCCACAGCCTTTACCTCCCCATATATTGGCTGTGTACTGCTTGCATTACAGTCAGCCCTGAACTAGCACTGTGCATACTGATGCATTTACATGGTAAGTCCTGAACAACTGGCAGGAAAACATTATTCTGCATTGCTCTTGATCTCTGATAGGCATGGCTGGTGTTTCTGGAGAGTATTTGAGATTCTGTGCTCAAAAATGGAGTGTCCAGGAGTCCAAAGTGTTTGTTGGACTCCTAGTCAATGAACATGGGCCCAGGCTATTGCAGAGAGACTATCATGGCTCAGATTACAAGGGAATAGAATAGTCTGACCCAGTCTGTGACCAGTGCTACCAGTATCCCCACACTGGTGAACAATTTAGGAATCACTACAGAGACCTCAGAATGAGGAAGAGGGATTCCCTCTACCATTGGATTGAGGAATGTAGGACTGGGGATACCCCACAGATGTGTAAGTACCATTTACAGAGACTACTTGTCAGAGTTAAAAGCTGGATATAGTCAGGAGTGGCATTCTTAATGGTATTCTGTTGTGTTCTGTTTTTTTCTGCAGCCATCACAGACCAGGAACTGAATGAATCTGCGAACCCATGCCACTTGACTGGCAAGAATGACAAATTCATGTGGTATGTCTGCATCCCAGCAGTGGGGTTAAAGTTACAATGCATTTATTTGTTATTTATTTGTTACTTATACAGTTGTATCAGATTGAGCATTTATTTCTTAACTATAATAGGGAAGTCTGCATGCATTACTCTGGAGGGCTAAACAACAGGTCATTATTACAAAGTAGTCATAGGTTGTGCCTTCAAAATCCACACTTCCCAAATATATTAAATATATATATACTGTATTAAATATGTAAAGGTTTCATCAATATTATAATGCAACATCAGAGCTGTAAAGCCGTGTCACCACTGGCTTGCTGTAAACTGTAATCAGTATATTTGGACCATGCATATGTGCAATGTATGCACACATCAACGATTGCTTACTACAATCTGTAGTATATTGTGCATCTGTTAGAAGCTGAGTAGTCTGAACAGTAAACAGAGGTATTTGTTAGGAGTTTGTAGTGTTAAAAATAAAGGTAACAGAAGCGAGTAAAATAATTGTATCATTGCTTTGTATATCACATATGAATTTCCTAATGTTCTCTCTCCCATTCTCTAACAACTTTTTCCTTACTTTTAAGACAGCCCAGTTTATAACAGAGGCACACTATAGTACACATTATAGCCACCAGTCCTTGATGTGTGCATATTTTGCACATATGCATGTTCCAGTTATACTGTTTACAGATTACAGAAGGTCACTTGTGCCACTGGTATAGAGGTATGAAGTTACATTCCAATAATGATGAAAACCTAACAGTATTGTATATTTGGGAAGTGCAGTTTTTGAACCCACAACCAATGACTACTCTAAAATACTGTACTGTTCTTTTGTCCTACAGACTACGGCATGCATACTTTTTCTTCTACAGTTTACAGCCCACTGCTATTTGAGAATGTGGCACCATTACTTTGTGCTACAGATGAAGGCACACATAGTTTCTTTTACAGTTGGGATACACATGCTCAATTGAATACATATGTGTGTTCCAATTATACTGAATACAGATTACAGAAAGTAATTTGCACCATTGGTATGGAGGTATGAAGCTACCTTCCAGTAATGATGAAAACCTAACAGCACTGTATATTTGGGAAGTGTAGTTTTTGAACCCACAACAGATGACTACTCTAAATACTGTACTGTTCTTTTGTCCTACAGACTACTGCATTCATACTTTTCCTTTTACTTTTTAGAGATGCATGCCTACTGTTATTTGAGAATATATCTCCATTGCTTTGTGCCACAGACCTAGGCATGCATATTTTCTTTCATAGTTGGGATATGCTTTCTCAGTTTGATACAACTCTATTAAATAGCAACTGAGTGGTCCTTAACTTTTAATGCTACAAAATTGCTATATGAATTATTATTATTATTATTATTATTATTATTATTAAAATACTATTTTGACAGTACTGTTCTGATGCATATATACCACATGCTTCTCACATCCTTACTAGATGCCCAGCATGGGATCAAACATTTAAGACTTTCTCCTCAGCAGCTGTGAAAAAAAACAGAACAGGACAGAACACCATTATGAATACCAGTCGTGACTATATTCAGCTTTTAACTCTTATAATTACTCACTGAAACTGATACTTACACATCTGTGGGGTGTCCTCTGCCTGACATTCCCGATCCAAAGCTCAAGGGTATCTCGCTTCCTCCTCTTGAGGTTATCAAAATGATGTCAACATTGCTTACCAGTACATGGGGTTACCTGTCATACTGGTTAAGGCCCTAGCAACACTATTCTAGGCTTCAGATTTATATTCTAAACTGGTATAGTCCCACTTCAACAACCTGGCCCCATGATCTCTAACTAGGAGTCCAACAGAAATCTTGGACACCTGGATACCCCAACGCTGCACCTGAAAGTGCACACCCTCTCCAACAACTCCAGACATGCTGGGCATAGTTCAAGCTCAATGTCTAGTGAGCATTTCCCACCAATTGCAGTTTAGATGGTGCTGTTTCTCACCTATTCCATGGCTCACGCTTTCTGAGAGTGCTCTTATTCTGGATTTGTAGCATTTAAAAACATTGTGCATCTCTTACCATTGTGCAAACACTGTAAACGAGGGTGCGCAATGCCAGGCACTGTGTTTGTGTGCTAGTAAGTGATGCGCAACAGTAGTTAACAATGTGATTTCGTGCTGATTAGGTATACAGGCACTTGTGTAAATGGTCTAGTAAATTTTATCATTTATACGGTCCTCTTGAAATTCTGCGGTGGTGCAGCGGTAGCGTTATTGCCTCACAGCAAGAGGTTCTCTCATTCGACTCACGGCTTGGGTTGGGAGTGCCTTCTGTATGAAGTCTGCATGTCCTCCCCGCGGTCGAGTGGGCATTCAAAAGACATGTGTTGAATGTGTGTGCCTTCGTTGAAGGTTGGGCATCAGGCTGGCAACTCAACACCATAAAAAACAACTGCCAATCATTAGCAGACCGGAGTTCCACTGTGGCGACCCCTAACCGGGAAAAGCCAAAAGACAAGCAACAAACAAACGGTCCTCTTACACCTGCAGCTATTTCAACAAGAAGACTGAAAAAACAGTTGTGTATCTTACAGTTTATTGCTATAATTTTCAATCTCACAAAAGTAAAACAAAACTTGCACATCCTGTAATAGAACCATATATCATCTGCACTGCACTCCTACACTTCACCCCTGCTGCCATGAAATTAGTGAGATGGATATCTGCTATCTTAGTAGTTATTCTAAGGTTGTCACTGTTAACTGTAGCTCAGTGCATAATATTATTAATTCAATGCATCTGGTTCGCATGTGAGGCTGTTTGAGTCCTGTCTAGAACCTGGGTGGTCCTTTCCTCCAGTCTGTGTGCTGCTGCACTTCATGCAAACCAATTGAACATAGCTAAACATGTTTATGCCAAGTGGCGTATGGCCAAAACAAAATAAATAAATAAATAAATAAAATTAAAGCACAAAAAGGGAGACTGTCCACAGATTTGCAGAATGTCCAGATATTTGCATCATATATTTGGCTGGTTCCTTATAATATGGGTGGTTTATTGTGAAATCATTGAAGATTGCAGTCAGTATATCATGACATATACATTTGTGTTCCACATTTCATATTTTTCAGAAAATGCATGCTTGCCCTTTGCCCTGGACTGATCCACATTCACTACAGGTTTTGCAGCCAATAAGACTAGGGCAATCTATACAACCTTTCCTGCGTGTGCAGCGCATCATTAATATACATGCTGCAAGATTACACAATGTACAGTACCACGCAGGCAAATACACTCCTTGTAGGTTCAGCTCTGAACCTACACAGAGTTTATTGAATCTGGCAGAATGTTTTTTTAACTGACTATTTATGCCTCTAATTAGCTTGCTGAATGTAGAATGCATGTGATTATACATTACTTCTGTTATATTTACTTTTCTGAGATGTCACTGCAGAAACTGACAAAATGTTATATTTTTGCTGAGCAATTTGATCAGTTGTATGTAGATGTTTCATTCAGTACTCAATTAGTTCTTGCTGATTTATAGTTGTATGACCAGTTTTACAACTGATTATGTGTCATATATTAATAAATATCAGAAGCAGTAGATGATTTCAACATTGGATTGCAGCAGTCAAGCTTCTTGAAAGCCAGAAGGTCATGACATTTAATTCAGACCTATGACTTGTCAAATAATAAAGGCAACAAGCTGGGAGGGAAAGGGTCTGGTTTCAAGAGGAATATAATCTAATAGTCCAAAGCTTTACCCTCTTCTATTCTGGTATGCTGTTTTTCTCACTGTCTCTCCTCCTCTAAGAGCTCTGCCATGATTGTTAGAGTTGCCATCTTTGACATCTCATGTTTTGATGTTGTATCCCACCTAGAAATGTATTCCAGTATATGTATGTCTGTGTGTGTATGTGTGTATGTGTGCGTGTGTGTGTGTGTGTGTGTGTGGGTTAGGAAGTCCCAAACTGTCTCATAGTTTTATTTCTTGTAAACAGTATGTTTTCTGGCAAATCAATGTGAATTGCTGTTTCTACTAGATAATGAGAGACATTCAAGTTTCAGAATTAACGGACTTCAGAAAAAAACATGTTAATATGAGACTTGTTCTAGCAACTTTCTAAGTATACAAAGATAATAGCTGTCAAACAGCTGAAGTGTACACTCACAGTCATACAAGTGATTGCAATTGTGTTTTGTGTGTGTGTGTGTGTGTGTGTGTGTGTGTGTGTGTGTGTGTGTGTGTGTGTGTGTGTATGTTGATGGCACAGATAAAAATCCCAATACACATTAATGTTTCTGAAATCTCAGCCTATACGTTTTCATTTGGTTTACTTCATCAGATGTGGACTAGAGTCAAAGACGCTTGTTGTCGGACTTGCTGCAGTTTTTTATTTCTGCCTGCTACAACCCATTTGAAGGAGTCCTGAGACTTCAGAAGCATTAATGTGTACTGGGATGGCTATGTTCTGTGGTTTCGTGCAATAAATCATGTTTTTAAAAGTGCTTGTTTCCTGCTTCCTTGGGCACTTTGGACTTTTGTTTTGAGTGACTGTTGGTGATTTTAACATAATTTTTGAGGATTGATGGCACATATGCTTTTAACTGTCCATGATTTTGAAGAGTGTTCTTGACTTTTGCTGCAGATTCTGGTCTGTTCCTCGTAAAGCTTTTGTTTTCTTGTTTTTTCTTGGGCCTCCATGAGGATTGCAGCCTGTAAATAATGAGAGACTTTTGCATTTTACCTTCAGAAAAATGCAAAGTCTGGTATTCAAGTAACTTTCTAAATATCTAAGAAGAATTGTCTGGGATTTTAGTCCATTGTCTCCCATTATTTTGTATCTTTCTTCTTGATTCTTGAGCTAAGTAAGACATTAAGAGGTATATCTGTGAAGGGATTATAGTGAGTTCTACATTGTACTTTGATATCAATTAGCTGAGAAAATACATTCCTGTGTGCCCATTATTTATGTATTTGTTCATTCATTTGATTGCTTTCAAAGTTCTGTGGTGTACAGTCACAATCATACAAGTGGCAGTAATTGATATTTATTATGTTTGTGTGTGAGTTTATGTATTATATACGTGTGTGTGTGTGTGTGTGTGTGTGTGTGTGTGCGTGTGTGTGTGTGTGTTGGGGGGATAAGATGCCTTCAACAGTCCCTGGATTGGTAGAATGTCTCTGATTTTCCTTCATGTTTTGTTCCTCATAACATTTATAGTTTTTCTGCCAAATCGTTGAGGAATGCAATCAGTAAATAATGACAGACATTTGAGTTTCAAACTAAATAGCTTCAAAAAAGCATGATAATGCAAGGCATGTTGTTCTTTCACTGTTCTAAGTTAAGGATAATATCTGTCCCTGATTTTAGTTATCACCCATTATTTTTCTAAGCATTTTCCTTGATTCTAGAGCTAAGTGATTGAAATTTATTGTGGGGGGTTGCAACACTGTATTCTGACAGAAGTGAGCTGAGAAAATGCATTCCACTGCAGCAGGTATCAATGTATTTATTTATTTATTTGATCACAATCAAACATCAGAGATATATAGCTAGTCATACTTGTGGCTATAATTGATTACCACATCTGTATGTGTTTGTGTTAAAAATATTGTGTGCAGTTATTAATTTTAATTTAATACAGTCTGATATCAGAAGTGTACAGTCAATATATGTGGATTTAACTGCTGGGTACTATGGCTGCTGACTGGACTCACGGCCGGCCTTAGGCATAGGTGAACTAAGCAACCATCTAGGGCACCATACAGGCCGGCCTCATAAAGGACACAATTTGTATTGATTTATTTATTTATTTTAATTAATTTACTTTTCTCATTATGCATTAGAAGGGTGCCGAAACCATAGGGTGAGGGGGAGAGGCAAGTGCCCTCCCACTTTTATAGCTGCAGGTTGGCCAGGAGGCTTCAACAATTAAAAAAAAAAATCTTCACCCCATGGTAGTAGAGTCTTCTTTTTTAAGGAGAAACATGCGTGAATGAGACCAACATGGATGTAAAGACGTTCTGCAGTCGCACGCAGAATTTAAACTAGCAGTTCAGTCAAGAGAGGGTTAAGTCCATATGTGCATATGTGGCCGTTTAGTTTAAAAAGAAGATAAGTGTATGTGTTTGTCTATGTGTAGTTTAAACCGGACTTCTGTATCTGAGAGAAAGTGTATGTGTGTGTGTGTGTGTGTGTGTGTGTGTATGCATGTGTATGGAATTTAAATTAGTCATTCTGTTTGTATGAGAGATAAAGTGATTGTGTTACTGTGTGAGAGAGTAGGTGTGTGTATGATGAGAGAGAAGGTGCATGTCTGTGTATTGTATGAGAGAGCAGGAGTGTGTGGAATTTCAACTAGGCATTAGTTGCTGTATGAAAGAGAAGGCATGTGTGCGTCGCTTCCTGAGTGAGTAGGTATGTGAGTATGCGTGTGTATTGCTATGTGAAAAAGTAGCTGCATGTGTGTGTGTGTGTGTGTGTGTGTGTGTGTGTGTGTGTGTGTGTGTGTGTGTGTGTGTGTGTGTGTGTGTGTGTGTGTGTGTGTGTGTGTGTGTGAAACATACCTCACAACTGTCCAGATTTAGCACCGCAGTTTTTGTCTGATTCTCATAAAGTTTGTGGTTCTGTGGTAAATCACAGAACTGAAGTCACTAAATAATGATTATATGTTAATATATATATATATATATATATATATATATATATATATATATATATATATATATATGTATATATTTATGGGTCTACTTCTATTCATTGAAATTGCAATTTGTCAAAGAACAGAAGTACGAACCCAATTCTGAAAAAATGCATTTAAGCAAAAATGCACTTTCTCGAATCACACTTCACCGATGCACCAAACACCAGATGTAACACGTTACAAACACATTTTTGCAGAAGGGTAAGCTGCCCTGCATCCCCCACACCCCCGCTACTTAAATATACTAACTCCGAACTCGCACTACAGTGGGGAAAAGGGTAACACAAATCCTGTTGTTCTAGCAATTTTCTAAGGTAAAAAAGTGCGGGCAGGATTCACGAAGCCTCCGTGTAAGAGTTATAACTCATACACGGAGGCTGCAGTTAAACGGAGTGATGTCAGCATGCTTTGCATATTCATGAGAGCATGCTGAATCACACTTAAGGCTAACACGGTCCGTGTAAGACAGTAGGGGGTGTGTCCGTAGGCCGAGCCCTGTAAGCAGACACGCCCCCAGAAGAGGAAAAGTTCCCAAAGTAAACACCCATGACAGAGTCCACGGAAATGTGAATAAACAGAACACAACACATGCCCCTACAGACTATGAACAGAAAACATATAAATAAACATGTTATATATATTTTTTTCAATTGTAAAGATGTTTAACCCTGAGTGCGCTCATTTGTGCGGGAGTGCCCGTAGCGCAGCTACAGTTAGCAGTCAGTGGGAAAGCATATAAGAACTAAATATGCAAAATAAGCCAGGAAGCAATAGCGTAGCGGTAGAGATGTTGGCTGAAGAGCAGGCATTCATGGTTCGAGCCCCCACAACACCAATTTTTATTTTTAGCAAAATAAGCAGGAAACAAGTCCCTGACAAATATGTACACATAAAACCACATTTTATGTAAAATGTAATGAAATAGCCCATTTATATTGAAGAAATGTGAGGTAACAAAAGAATAAAAAATGCCAGATGTGCCCATAGCTGAGCTACAGTTTAACAGAGTGAGTGCATCTGCCCGTAGATGAGCAGTGGTTTAACTGGTGCAAAATGAGTGCCTGTAGCTGAGCAGTGGTTTAACACGCTAAATCTATGTGCCCCTAACTGAGCTGAGCGTAATATGCGTGCCGATAGCCAAATGAGGCTTAAAGCAGCATACCCGTTTGCGCGGAGCTGCGCACCATGCAAACAAGCTAACCGACGGGCAACGTTGAGCAAGCCGTATCAAAACTGCCTTTACACAGACACACCCCTCAGCATGTCTAGACAGTCATGAAAAATAAAAAGCAGTGGCAAGGTTCGAACCCAGGATACTATACACCATAGTCAAGGTACCAAACCACTAAGCCATGACAGCAGTACCTAGAAATGCAATAATAGCTAATATATAGGAATGAATACAAACTGGAGCATGACAATGCAGGTTTACTGAAGTTGATACAATTCCAAAATGGCCAATCACAGATATGTGTGGGAAAACGGACTATATAAGCCCCATAGGCGGGAATACACAGCATAAACGATTGTAGAACTGACCTGCAGGCAGAATGACAGGAGTAGGAGAGGGTAGTTGCTTTCGAGCACAGAGGTGGGGCATTGAGGAGTCCAGGTACATGGTCTGGCTCCTAGTCCACAATCATGAGGCCCAACTCATGCAGGGCCAGGTCCTCTGGGGAGCATACAGGGCCGAGGCGTGGGACCGGTTGGCTCATGATCTCACCAGTGCCACAGGGATTCCAAGGACTGGTGAGCAGGTCCATCACCACCATGCGGACCTGAAGAGACGCAAGCAGGACCAACTGAACCTTTGGATCCAGGAGGCCTGGCAAACACCCAACGCCCCACTACTGAGTAAGTTACATTTAATTATGTATGTAAGAAATTAAACTAGCTGATATTATGGAGATGTGTATTCCAATATTACTTCATTTATATTACAGCTGCAGGTGTCCGTTCTGCGAACGCAGAGCCTATGGTGATAGGCTGGTGCGGTTGCGCCACCAGGCAGGTCAGTAATCCACTACCAGTAACTGTAAAGAAATATAAAAGTATGACAGTCAGCAAAAGAGTGCAGTGTAGTCAGTAAGGAATAAAATGTGCAAGTAACAGTGTGAAAGTGTCTGCAAGTATTGCTTGATTACAAAAGTGTGTTTCAGCCTGTAAGTTAAACCGAAAAATGAAACTGTCTGACATATATTCTGAAATAAAATGCCCTACCTGTAAGAAAATAGTACACAACCTGCAGCAGGCTGAAAAGTATAGCTGCAGAAGATGATGAAATCACATGTGTGAAATATATCCCTGTTGAAATACTGAAACATGACAGAAGTGAGACTGCTGGAAAGGATTGTAATAACTACAGGTAAAACATGTCAATAAAGCCTAGAAGTAAGTACCATCCTGAATAGTAAAATGAAAGCAAGTGAGAGAGTGTGAGAAAGTGTCATGAATCCAGCAATACAGTAGTAATAACCCTGAATAAAGTATACTGCAGTCAAGACAGAATGAAATGCATGTGAGAATCAAAACCAAAGAGGGAAATCTGTTCAAAGTGTTGCTGCATCTGGAATGTGTATCCCAAAATCTGGATATGTTGCTCTCAGTCTGCAATATGCAGATAGGATGATTGTCTGATATACCAAACATCCACACTTGTCTACAGCTATATAAAGCAAATGTAGCAGGATGATGTAGCTGAACAAAGCTAGATATGAATGTGTATGAAGAACAATAAAATGTATATTGATGTTGCAGTAACAGTCCTATCACCAAGTTGAAATAGTTATCATATAGGAAACTGTAGTTAGAACAGTAGTGTGTATATAACTGTAGCTATTAGAAATGTACAGCATATGTATTGGTATTCGAAGGTGTTAATATTATTTTCTTCACCCCACCCTATAACCACATATAACCCATTCCACGTGAAAATGGTATGTGCAATCACAATTAACACCCCTGGACGTTTGTCCTGTTGGGTCATATATATTTGCATGTCCGTTGATGCATCTGTCCTGTTCATACATCCAAACCTGATGGCCTGTTGCCATCAATTAACCCTGCATGTTGTTGGACTGTGTATTTCTGTTCAAATTATGCATGTGTTATGCACGCTGTTCAATGGTGTGAATATCTGGGTGTTTGGTTAATGGGAATACTAATGCATGCTGTTACAACTAATTGTGAATGGTATTATATGTCACTAACCCAAACTGTCATGACATAATGCAAAACATAGGATGACAGGGAAGGCGGGTTCCAGCGGACCCACCTCTCCCACCTCAGCTGGCGAGTGCACCTGGCACTAGTGCCGAGTCCGGACCCTCCTCCGGTGGCCCTGTGCCACCTGCGGGTGGAAGCGCTGCAGGGGATGGGGCTTGCCCCCCCTCTGCAAGTGTGGCCGGAGGAGAACCACCACTCACCCTCCGTAGCGTCCGGACTGTGGTGCGTAGGGAGATTCGGGACTCTGTTCTCGAGCCCCTACGCCAGCTTGAGGCATGGGTGGTGCAACTAACGGGCATGCCTGTTGCCCGGCCTACACAGCCCCCAGCACAGCCCCGTCCTGGGCAGTGAAGGAACAGTGGCAACTGCCTATGGGTGGGGATATCAGTTCCACTGTTGCCATCTGTGGGCTCATGGGCTCTGGATATCCAAACCTCCGTCCCCGTCAATTGTGTAACCCCCCCCACACATGTCATACACCGCCCTGTATGCGTCTTGTTTGTCTTGTCTGTTTACCTACCCAACCTACCTCCCCAGCTGTACCAACTTCCTTCACCTGACATACCACTCTCACCTGAAAAAAAAAGGGCACTCTGTACCCACAAAAAAATTACGCCCCATACATAGCTGCCCATTCCGCACACATGTCTGCTGGACATGGAATCTATCAATTACAATTGGCTGTACAACAAGTATTATTGTTGTCCTGACACCTCTCTCAGGGGTGGAAGGTTTCAAATGTCACACCAAATTACATACATATGCACAGCTGTTGCTGATGAAGAAATGGGCAGCTATGGGCCTTACCTACATCCCTCCTGCAAATCCCAAGCTTGTTTCCCTACTGTCTTACCCTCTTTGTGACCCCTTTTCACCAC
Source organism: Protopterus annectens (assembly GCF_019279795.1). Classification (NCBI taxonomy): domain Eukaryota; kingdom Metazoa; phylum Chordata; order Ceratodontiformes; family Protopteridae; genus Protopterus; species Protopterus annectens. Next base: position 1,056,870,895 of record NC_056728.1, read on the forward strand.
TTTCCTGTCTCCCCATTTTCTTTTCTTTCAAAGAAAATAGCGCGGTGTGCGCCAGAGTAAGCACCGTTAAGCGGTTGTAAGCGGGTGTGCGCTTGTGTGCGCGGAGCTAACCGCCAGTGCGCATGCGTGAGCTCCGTGCAAACCAGCGCTAACCCGGTTACAACTGCTTAAAAGTGCCTTAGTCACTTTGATTGACAGGTCCTGTACTCAGTTCAAAAGCAAAATAAAATCCCACTGTCAGTCCCGAACCCAGGACCTTGGAAACACTAGTCTGTATGACCTACCACTAAGCCATGACTCTTATACAAGAACATTGTGCTAAAATAAATATAACATGTAATAGTAGGGATGAATGTAAAGGGAATATAGGATGTGTAGTACACAAAGCATGTCATTTAGAATTACTGTCAAAACTACTGGATTTCCATAATAGTAGTGTGTGAACAGAAACAGCCATGCTAGTTGGTAGCTTGTAGATAATAATGTCAGTTAAAGTACATATATAAATGTATGTATATGTACATATATATATATATATATATATATATATATATATATATATATATATATATATATATATATATATATATATATATAGTTGTAGGAGTCATTGTGCATACACACTTGCTACAGGGAACATGAGAGAGGAATGGAGAAATGTGAATATACAACACAGCCTGAATCATGAGAGAGATACTAACCTTTACACTCACAGAACACTGTCCACAGCATACCAGCATGGTCCCCGCCCTTACAATCTGAAAGGGCAACGCCTATCCCACATACCCTTTTATAGCACTGACCTGAAATCACAGTGAGAACTGCAATCAGTACACAACTGGCTGTATGCAATTAGCAAATGCTGGCTTACAATTGGTGCAGAGGCCATCACATGGACCTATGCAGATACCTACAAAAGCATCCAGTGCTAACACTCCACACATGCAATACATTCATTGCACTGTCTGGAAGCAGACAGAGGGAGAGCGAAAAGTGAGAGAGAGAGAGAGAGAGAGAACAAAAAAAAAAAAATTATACACTGTGACTCTGTCACCCGAAGCTGTCAGCAGTGACAGTAGCAGCAGCAAGCAGAAGCAGTGGTAATGCAACCAGCTGCGACAAACACAGGTAATGCAAAGTAGCAGGTTAATAGTGTGCATACTGTGAACCCTCCAAATGTGTCATAGGTCTGTATCCATAGGTATGTCCATGTGATATGTTGTGTGTATGTAGTTCCACCAAAAGGGGATGACCATACATTACATGTCAATCAGTCTTAGGCCATGATCCTGGCAGCAGTTGTCTGTGCGTTGCCCCAGCAATGGCTGTAGTGACTGCTTTGAAAGGTCAGCCAGGTTCAAAAGGCAGGATCAGCCCATCACAAAGGCACACTGGCTGGGAACAAGTGTCTGCAGGTACCCGATATCACTGCATATGCATCCCATACTGCATAATTCCATAGCTTAGCAGACCAGGCCGGTTATGCATATGATGTGGTAGTTCCCAGGGTCAGTCGAGGTGCCTCCTTAGTGGTGTGGGACCACTGTTGCTGTATGCCACTGTCCAGGTACATATCCTGTAGTACGGCCAAGATAAATTATCAGTGTTATATGCGGTTGTATGTCCTCTCGGAGTGCAGGTAGCACACATCCAGGGATACCATGAGGTCACAGTGATGCTGTGTGTTCTTCTCTGCTGAGGGCGGCCCTCACCTGGACATGTGAGATGATAGGGAGGTTACATCCAGCTGTGATAAATATTTCAACTGGTGGGGAGAAGGAGGGGGGATACGTGCACCGAACATGTCTGCAAGATTGTTGCCAATATCCGTGTGTTTGGTGAATGTTAAGTAGGTGTGTATTAACACAGAGCATATCTGAGGCATGTGGTCCATATGTGTAACATAACTGAAGAAGGCCTTGTGGTCATCCATAGTGTTTGTGTCCATTTCCTCCCAGAGTAGGCCGTGGCCATTGTTATGACGGACCGTAGCGTAGTACCAGTGCTGACCACAGATGCCTTCCCTTAATGTGAATGTGCTCTGTCCTGCAGTAGCCTCCTGCTATTGTTATACAATCTGCCTCTGTCTGGGGTCCACCGGACAGGATGCCTAACCTTTGTGCATAGGGTCTGGGTTAGAAATGTGTGTGCAAGTTCCATGCAATCTGTGGCATGTCCGTGGTAAGCATTTGCAATAGGGTCAGCAGTGTGGCTTGTGGCTTCCACTGGCCCAGTGTGCTGCATGGATACCATCTCAGTCCCAGCAAGTGAATAACTGTCTAATCACATACATATCAAAGTAGTCTACTGTGCTGGTGGTGGTGGTGGGATATGTATATCCAGGCCAAGTAACTTCTGTCCACATCACAGTAGTGGACGGTGTCCCACATACAGTACCTTGGGATGAACCCCAGAGTGAGGTTGTGCATTGCACCTGTCAGTGTGTGCTGACCGATGGGGCATGCTACTATGTTGTGTGGAATGTGGCAGGTATTGTTGCACAGGTGTTGGCTGAGCACTGATATCTGGCCATGTACCTGTGTATCCACCACGACACACACACATGCAACATATGGGAGTAGTAGTATATCACTACACATGAGTATCATGTATAGTATGTGTGCCATATATTGCTGACATGGTCTGCTGATATCCTGTTTGTGTTCTCTTCCAGGGAGATGGCGCGTCAGCGTAACCCCGCCTACTCTGTGGCGGAAGACGAGGAGATCCACCAGAGCCTGGTGCGGGAGTATGACATCCTGTTTTCCCGCACCAGTCAGAATCAGCAGGAGAGGGCTGCACTGTGGCAAGACCTTGTCCATAGGGTAAATGATATTGGCACGCATAACAGGACATATGAGCAGGTACGACATCACTGCAGTGATTTAATCCGAAGTGTCCGTCAGCGTGCATCAGATATCCACAGGCAACAGGTTGCCACAGGAGGTGGGGTGGCCACACATCCCCCCCTCACCAGACTGGAGGGGCTACTCCTAAGTGTTGTGGCTCCAGCCCCGGAACACCAACAGCAGTACACCTGCATTATGATGGAGGCTGGTTCCACACAGCAGCACGACATGGAGCGTGCAGGTAATATGCCATATGTACACTTGACTGTTCTGTACACTGTATCATATGCAATATCAATGGCACAGTTGTGCCCACTGACATTAATCTCATCATTTCTGCAGGTCCCTCCGGGGTTACAGCAAGGCAGGCCATCCATGCTGGTGAGTGTGTTTAACATAACCTATAATAGTCCTGATAATGCTAGTAACAGTAGTGTAACTCAGTAGTGCTCTGTGTGTATACTGCGGGGTGTGCATGTGTGCATGTGTGCAGGTGTGCCTGTGCCCATGTGTGCATGTGTGCATGTGTGCATGTGTCCACGTGTGCATGTGTGCATGTGTGCATGTGTGCCTGTGTCCACGTGTGCATGTGTGCATGTGTGCATGTGACCACGTGTGCATGTGTGCATGTGACCACGTGTGCATGTGTGCATGTGTCCATGTGTGCATGTGTCCACGTGTGCATGTGTCCACGTGTGCATGTGTCCACGTGTGCATGTGTGCATGTGTGCATGTGCATGTGCATGTGTGCATGTGTGCATGTGTGCCTGTGTGCATGTGTCCACGTGTGCATGTCTGCATGTGTGCCTGTGTCCATGTGTGCATGTGTGCCTGTGTCCATGTGTGCATGTGTGCATGTGTCCATGTGTGCATGTGTGTAGAAGTGCATCACTGGTAACAATGTCTGGAGACTGTAAACTGTGTTTCCTGTCTTCCTCCCACAGGTTCTGGGGCTGCTCTGGTGACCTGCAGCAGGGAACCTGAATCCTGTGCCACGCTACTGATAATGATGATATTTGTGTAATGGTACAGGAAGGTGTGTCAGGGTCCGCCATTGGTCAGCCAATTGACAGTACACAGCTGTCAACCCCATCATTGCGCACAGTCATCCTGCCAGTACATCCTTTGTCACCATTGTCCCTAGGTGATGGACAGGATACAGTGGGCATAGACCAGGGTAATGTGGTACCTGTGGCACATGCGTCCCCACACAGCAGCCATGGGCAGGGTCCTCCGATGGTACCACACAGACAGTTGCCCATGGGTTCTCGTGGGAGCATCCGTGGGCGTACTGCCTCTGGCCGACGTGCCCAAAGAGGTCTGTCAACCTCAGCTATGTTTCGGACTGTCATGCAGGCACAGTCACGTATGGAAAGGTACACCAGACAGGGTCTGAGGGAGCTGAGAGCATGTCGCACAGCCATGACAGACAGTATGCGTGACATTGCGGATGCTATCCGTAACTTCACCGATGTCATAGACAGACATTGTGGGGACATATTACAGCAGTTCCACAACCAGATGTCCATGAGCCAGGGCAATGGTGGGCGTTTGCGGCATCGACGTGGCCATATGCCAGCAGTAAGCTGGCAGTCGGCATGGACGACAACAGGCTCGCGCATGCCCCCATAATGCCAGCAGCAGCCCCAGCAATGCTGGGTCTGTGCTGTCATCGGAAGCCCCAGGAGACCACGTGCACATGGCTCTGGACAGTCCCAACAGGGACTTGTGTCCAGTCAACACACTCCCGCTTCTGATGACAGTACCCAGTCTGGCTTAGTACTGGATACGGTCCGTAGCACCCCTGCCAGGCACAGGTACTGTGTCCATGCACACAGACACTGATCTGTATGGCCTGCCAGGTGCAGTCTGTGGCTGTCCACAAACCCCTGTATATGGCAGCCATGAGGTGGAACTGTGTGCGTGCATACACACATGCGAAATGTTAACACCTAGGGTGACCACATACATGCACACACTGCACCAACACTGCCCCACCCTGTACTGCTGCCCCTCACCAACACACATACACACACATGTCAATTGGTGGTATCAGTGGCTGACTCAGGCATACCTAATCCACACCCTGTGCATATGATGACACTGTGCCACCTCCTGCAATCTCCAACATCATTGTGGGAACAGGTAAACACGTTGCTGATGCACAGGGTGACTACATAGAAGTGTATTAGTAGTATCATGTTGGTAACAGTACAGTGTGCTGCTATGACTGTGTGTTTATCCCAGCATGCCTGCTGCAGTAACTGTATGAATGTCCTGAATTGTTATCTGCACCCATAGTACATACCAAAGTATAACAGCTGCACATAATTGCATGCCGGTGGTAAGGTTGTCAACAGATAGCCGCATACATGGGTAGCACAGGGGAAAGCTAACGCAAGTAGTGATATGCAATGGTGGACATGTACAGTAATGGTGTCAAGTTGCCCACAATGACTATGCCATGTGGATGTAGATATGTGTGCAGTACCAATGTAATCCAAATCACAAATAACTATGACATAATATCAGTTCTACCATGGGCATCTGCGCTGTGTATTCCTGGGTACATGTTGATAGTGCCTACATATTTGCATTGTTACTTACTGTTATTGTTACCCCTTCTTTGTTGTACAATGCACTACTTCCAGCCCTGTTTACTGTAGCTTTGTTTGCATGCATGTTCGCTTGGGGTTCCCTGGAACACTGCTTACACCTGCAATGCAGAGTTACAGTGCTTCTGTAGACTTCTAGTGACATCTGCATAGCGTACGATACATATGTCAACTTTCCACATGACAGAACGTCACTGTCTGTCCTGTACGCATGTACGTTGCCTGTGACACATTGCACATGTCTTACCTGGCATTTACCCACGTGTGCAGTCATATATGTCAGTGCTATGAAACAGTAGCGGTACACCCACACATACACACCTTCAGTATGTTGTTCCCCATTGGCCCTATGTGTTGGTACTCACCATGGCAATCACACTACTAGGGTAGCATGTGCAAAGGTAACCTGTGAATCGCCTCTATGGTCCAGTTGTGGTTTATGTGAGTCATGTGTCAATGTCACAGCTGCCACATGTATGCAGTCAGCCATCACCCTTGGCCAGGAACGTACAACACATGTGTGGGATGCCACCACACAGCCAATCTGGGGACTGGGCTCTCTGAACCCAGTAATGCCATACCCTGTCAGGTGGCATGTCATATATACTACATCCTGGACAAACGTCAACCCCAATCCCTGCTGCTACTATTGATAATAACCCTGAAGATGTTCCTGATAGTTTTGACCAATTCTTTACTGAGACATTTCAGGCCCTAGCTAGCCATCTACCTCCTAGCTCCCCTGGTCCTGAAAGTAGCACCGCTAGAAACCTACTTGCATTCAGCTGCCAACCAGTCACCACTTCACTTCTCCGTACCTTGATTGAAACAGTGAAACCCACTACACTTTCTGCTGATCAACTCCCTGCCGAGTACCTATCAAAATCAGATGATGCTATTGCTTACCCCATCTCAAAGGTAATCAAACGAACCATGGTAGAATCTAAATTTCCCACCATCTGGAAAATGTCATATGTAATCCCACTTCACAAAGGAGGCAGCTCTACTGAATTCTCCAATTATAGGCCAATAGCTATACTCTCTCCACTTGCAAAGATTATGGAAACTTTAGTCATAGACAATTCATGCACCACCTAATCCAAAATCGCCTTATGGCAGACACTCAGCATGGCTTCCGTCCTCATCACAGCACTACTTCAGGCCTCCTAGCCTTTACTAACACCATAAACCATACTTGCAACACTAATTATATATCCTCAGCCCTCTTTTGGATCTTTCCAAGGCATACGATATGGTTGATCACCAACTTGTAATCCACACCCTGCAAACACTGTCTAGATACTGGAGCCTTCCAATGGTTTCAATCCTACCTGCATGGTCGACAGCAGGCTGGCCTCTGGCAGAACAAACTCTCTAACCTTCTACCTAACACCCTCAGAGTACCACAAGGCTCTATACTAGGGCCCTTGCTGTTCTCCATCTTCATTAACGACCTTTATACTGTCATCCCAAAAGTCAGCTGTATCCAATATGCTGAAGACTCTACTCTGATCTGCTCAGCCACATCTCCAGTAGAGTTATGGTCAGCTACCCAGACCACCTTTAATACAATAGAAAACTGGCTTTCTGAACATTGTCTGATCCTAAATCCCAAATAAACTAAACTGCTGTTATTTCACCAACACGTAGGTCTACCGCTTTCACTGTTACCATAACATCAACTGATGGCACAATAATCTCCCTGACCCATCTACTAAACTATTAGGTGTCATCATAGACAATAATCTCAAATGTGACCTACATGTTAACCAAATTATCAAAGCCATCAATAGAAAACTAGGGTCACTTTACAGAATTAAAGCCTTCCTAGCCCCTCCAGCTAAAGGTGCCATAGCTCGCTCACACCTTGTTTCAACCCTTCTGTATGCATCCCCTCTACTCTCGAATATGAACAAGACTGTCCTTAACAAACACTCAATTTGCTACAACCACATTGCCAGGTTTGCCACTGGGCTGCCTTTTAGGACACATCATTGCATCAATCTAAATCAGCTTGGTTGGCTTGCAATACCCAGCCTAATACAGTATAACCAACTGATTATGGCCTATAAAATCCTCTATAATCCAGACAATACTCCTGCACTTCAAATATTATCACCCCTATAACAATCCTAGACCGCTTCGATCCTCTAACAAACTACTAATTCAGACTAGCAAGTTTAATAACACAGCCGGTGATTCTCTCTTTGCAAACTCTGTAAGTAGATCCTGGAACTCACTTCCAGCTGATATTACCCTACTGTCCACCTTAGGTCAATTTAACACTAGACTCAAACAACATTTGTCACTTAACTGGCTATGTCAATGTATCAAGCCTGGCTAACTCGAATGTGTAAAATCTGTGAACCACTTTACTGTGTAATTTAATTTAATCCTGACTTGTGCTCAGGACTAACATTAACCTGTGGAACATGTTTAACTTGCTTACTTATGTAATCTCTGTAAATAATCTGTTTGTAATATGTAATGCTGGTATTATGTAATGCTGTATCTGCTACCCTCGTAGCTTGTCTCCCGGCCTCCCTGAAATGGACATGCATCCAGTCGGACTATCCCGGTCAACAAATGTAGGATAAATAAATAAATAAATAAAATATATTACAGTGACTACAATACAAGTCAGACATTGACACGCACTGACAGCATGCTGAACACACTGGGGCATATGTGGGGACTCAGAATAGCAGCCTGCCTGGGCATCACACACCTCCGCAGCTGGCACACAGGCATATGTTCCGTTGGAACAGAGCACATGCCACACATGGCACACACATCCCCTGTGCCACACACTCACAGCCTGTAGGGCTACACAACACACCTGCTACAGACGTGTCAGGTACCTGTCTTGTGTGCTGCACTGGGGTCCCGCTCAACAGGCTGTATCTGGTGAAGGTCACAGTGATATGCCTCAGGGGCACTATGGTCCACCACAGAACACATGCATACAGGTCAGTCAGAGGCATGGACACATATGACTCACTCATTGACCATGCCAGTATGGCTGCCTGAGACATACCTCCCTGGACTACATGATAGGGAACATAGAATGGATCTCTCAGCATGTGGCACAGGCCAGTATGAGCCTGATGTTGGTTGCCAACATACCCTCACCAGGTATGCTACCACTATATGTGGGAAGGGTGTTGTATGTCTACATTATGCTCAGTCTCCACTGTCATTCATAGGGTATCCGCTGGCTGTCAACGTGTGCTTACATGCTAGGGAAGCCACAATGATGTGCAAGGGTCATCTTGCACGTGACACCCATGGCCCGATGTATAATGGCAAAGCTCCTTGGTACACACATACTGCCTTATGCTGCAGGACATGGTTTACATAGCCACCTCCGTGGGTATCACACAGGTTAGGACACTAACAGTGCTGCTACACAACAACAGCAGTGTACACCGGAAGATGCATGCACCAGACACTGTCCTCAGCACGGTGAACTGCAATGTCTGTGCAGTACCAGATTCATGATTCATGGCTCACAGGTGTTACCCATCACTGACAGGTTATGCCCCATACCATGCCTGTCGTCCCCTACACATGTAACACACATGGATAGGGGGTGGTATCCCAAGGTACCACAGATACACACACCTCCAGGTTGTTGGCACAGCACAAAGCATCAGGGCCTAATCATGTGCAGCTAACAGTGTGTCGGACTGCCATCTGGTTCATAGCCTGGCACACACAACCCTCCCATACACAGGAAGACCACCTATCCTCCATAACAACACTGGCAATATGACAGTCTCAAGAACTGTGTTTATATGGCTGGACTGCATCCAGCCAAACATTGTGTGTGAGCATTACTGTAGCTACAACACACTAGTTGAAGGGTTCACAGCATGTGGTCACTGAATTGCAGTGGAATGACATGTTACCACTACCACAACAGGTGGGAACATGCAGCACCTGTACATCGACTACATGTACACTATATGGCCCAGACCAGATGTGTATCCCCTGCTGTAGGTATTTCACCATATACACCCACACTGTATAGAGACATACCACGTATGGACCCTGCACAGTAAGACACAGTCATATTGGTATACATTGCAAATACCATTTATCCACTCGAGGCATGTGTCAGACATGGTAACTACTGCAGGTCACAGGTATTTATGTGTATGTGTCACACACATACATCATGTGCAATGCCATTGCTGGTTTAGGCAATGGCATGCATTGTTATGTACAAAGACCCACACAAGGTCATACTGTGTGACACAACCACACGTGGCAGTTGTGGGTTACCAAAACATACCTATCTGTACTCTGACAATGGTAATAGACACAGTAGCAGAGCGCACTATTGGCATTACTAGCCAACTAGCCCTGTTTGGCTGTGCTGATAGTGTGGTGACATCCCCTGTGTTTACTGGGGAGTATGCAGCATCTGGTGTATTGTAGTATTTGCCAAAAGGATCTGTTCTCTCACACTTGCATTTACACACACCCCACCCCACACACACACACTTGCCATTTGCAGGATTCATTCCCTACCTAACTAAGTCATGACACGTGAGAGACGCATTAGCAAAGCACTATTCGGTTTACTAGATAGTTCCTCTTCTCTGGCTGTACTTATAGGGTGCTGACAACATCAGTATTTTGAAAGGGTAATGTGCATCAGGTAGTGTGATCTCCTGATTGCCAAAACTAACATGTTTTTCATACGGAAATGCACACACAAACTCCCCACATCCAAACACACACACATGCCATTTACAGGTTTCAAACTCCTACCTAACTACATTATGATACTTGGGAGAGACGCATTAGCAGAGTGCGCTATTTACATTACTGGGAGGCTTTCCTTCTCCTGCTGTACTTATAGGGTGCTGACATCATCTGTGTTTAGAAAGGGGAGTGTGCATCCTGTAGTGTGTTCTCCCAGTTGCCAAAAGGGACATTTCCTCACACAATTGCACACACTAACCCCCTCATCCAAACACACACACTTGCCATTTGCAGGATTCAAACCACTACCTAACTATGTTATGACACTCGAGATGGACGCATTAGCAGAGCGCGCTATTCGCATTACTGGGAGGCTTCCTTCTCCTGCTGTACTTATAGGGTGCTGACATCATCTGTGTTTAGAAAGGGGAGTGTGCATCCTGTAGTGTGTTCTCCCAGTTGCCAAAAGGGACATTTCCCTCACACAAATTTGCACACACACTAACCCCCCTCATCCAAACACACACACTTGCCATTTGCAGGATTCAAACCACTACCTAACTATGTTATGACACTCGAGACGGACGCATTAGCAGAGTGCGCTATTCGCATTACTGGGAGGCTTCCCTTCTCCTGCTGTACTTATAGGGTGCTGACATCATCTGTGTTTAGAAAGGGGAATGTGCATCCTGTAGTGTATTCTCCTAGTTGGCAAAAGGGATACTTCTTTCAAACAGTCTTGAACACACACTAACCCCCTCCACACACACTGAGCATGTACAGGATTCAAACCCCTACCTAACTATGTTATGACACTCAAGACGGACGCATTAGCGGAGCGCGCTATTCGCATTACTGGGTGGTTTCCCTTCACCTGCTGTACTTATAGGGTGCTGACATCATCAGTGTTTAGAAAGGGGAATGTGCATCCTGTAGTGTGTTTTCCCAGTTGCCAAAAGGGACATTTCCCTTTCACACACACAAACCCCACTCACCCACACTGAGCATTTGCAGGATTCAAACCCCTACCTAACTATATTATGACACTTGAGGGAGACGCATTAGCAGAGCGCACTATCCAAATTACTGGGCATCTGTTCTGCACCTGTAGTATTTATAGGGTGCTGACATCTTTATTTCTACAGAGGTATGTAGATGTAGTACTACCTGTCAGGTGGGGGATAGCATATATATGCATTTGCAGCCACCTACGTCAGGGTCAGATATGCACATCGCACTGGCAGGTTATGTTCTATACCATGCTTTGGGACCACAGGACCTGTAACACACAACACAACCAGTACAGAACACCACACCCACATCCAGGACACACACTTAGCTACCCTGGGAACAGTGCCAGGATATGCAGGTATTCACATACACCATTCCAGTTGTTAACATCAGGTACAGGCATATTGTGTGTGAGAACTACTCAGGCCTCTACCACTTTACCCTACAGCCACTACAATTTGTGGGTCCATGTGCTATGGCAGAACCACACACCACAGCCACATGGGTGAATACATATTGCACCTGTCCATCTGCAACGTGGGTACTCACTGTTCCACACCAGAGGTAGACCACCATTGTTGATATCTGACCATACCCACCTTTCCCTGGACATCCATATCTCATCTCCACCCCAGGCAAGGTTGTCACTGCACACAAACTGTGTTTAGCACAAGCAGACTCTACACTTGTGTAGACTGGGGTGGATGACTTCAGAGGACCCATGCTGGAGGACTATACTGGCCACTCAGCATAATCCTTGACAATTGCATTCTATGAGCATGTGTACAGTTTGCATTGGTCATGCTATCCCACATATACCCATGACTGCTCCACAACAAGACACCTGTCAGCTGTACACCAGCCATATATGCCTGCACAACAGACAGAGTGACCTAATACATTGCAGAGCTGTAGCCCACAGAGGGAGGACATCTGTGGACAGTTCCGCATGGCACTTCATTCACACATACTCATTACAACACAGTGTTGACAGTGGAATCATCCAGAGAATGCAGATAGGGCTCCCTCAGTCTGTTATTGATGGACACCTACTGTCAGAGATCCTCAGCAACCCTCTCACAGCACACACCGACAACATGGCTGTGGCTTAGCACATTCAATCCCTGAGACCTCCACGGTGCCCCTGCTTGACAGAGGCACAGCTCACTAGCCTCACATGTTGCCTTCTGTGACCTACTTTACAGTGGCACAGTAGCCTACTATCCTGGGGATGCAGATGCCAAGCACACTCTGGCTGAGCTGTCATTCCCTGGGGCAAGAAGCCTAGTATTGACCTCTACACCCATATGTTCAATTGTCGGATGCACAATATTTGTTGTGCTGTTCTACTGTTTGCAGGTCTTTATTGCCATAGCATTCCCTGTTCCTATGACCAACTTGTGTATCTGTGGAAGATGTTTGCATATGACGGCGATCCACTATATCACTTATGTCTCTGTGGTCATTTACTGTGTGCACTGGGCTGATTGCTGTGTTGTGGTTGGTTCCTGGACTGACACGCACAAATACCAGATATGTGTGGCCAACTGCTAAACGGAGATATGGCCTAAGTGTGTGAGCATGCCCAGTTCAGCCTTTCCATGGCATGTTGTCTGACATATGCCTCATTTATCAAAGTGTGCGAGCATGCCCAGTGTGAGCTTTCCATATGTTGCACTCTGAAGTCCACCACATATTTGGGTGTGTGTGAACTTCAACAATATCGCACGTTTATGATTGTGTGTTGGGTGTCATGTTGTGTACTAACTGGCCAACTGCTTCGTGTCTGCCACAACAGGGATTATACTGTGCCTGCAGGGATTGCATGGGATACTTTGCAGACAGTTCTCAACATACTTTCATAATGACCTAACACTGTAGTACCGTATAGTGTACTGGTTCGGTACTTTCACTGTGGTGGACAGTATCCTGGCCTTTAGTCCTATGACTGCTTGACATCTTCATAGTGAGCACAACAGACTGTGTAGGGGCCAGTTGTGCACATATGACCATGTTGCAATATGTTCAGATATGGACTACCTACACCAGGCTCGTCCAACATTGCTAGTGTATTCCACAACATGGGTGGACATTGGCACACACTAGCGATGTTCCCTAGGCCATTTCTGATGCTAGTCACAGGGTGTGTTTGTCCTTCGACACACATTGTAACTGGAGTTTGCCATGACATATGTCATGGTTAGTATACTGTGCCTCCGTCTACCTCTGACATAACAGTGATACCCAGGGTAGCCTACCATCTCCCATACACTCATCAGGATGCCTCTTGAGGGGTGTCGATATGTGGCTCTCTGGCTGACCTGTACCAGGAGTTTACTGAAGTGTGGGGTGCCTTCTGTGTTATGGATCATTCTGTACAGCTTGTCCTATGTATGTCAGTGCTGGGGTTCAGGTCTCTCATGTGCATAGCTCACTGCCATTCAGATTGTACAAGGTGCAACATGTTCATTCATTCCAGGTTGGACATGGCTTCATACATCAGGCACAGCTTTCCTGTAGCTGGGAAGGATGGCGGTGTGTGGGCTGCAGTTTGTTTACTCAGTCAACACATGGCATCTGTTCATGCTCTTTGCTACCCTGGTGGGGTACTGTTGTGGACTTTACAGTTGATGGAGGTGTCTGCTGCGGTATATCCCACAGGGGCTATTGTAGTCAGTTGTGACGCTGATGGAGGATGGCTGCAGAGCCACAGTGAGTTCCCCTTATCTACATCTGCCAACCTTCATGTTTGGGTGGGTATATGGTACATGTTTCTGCGAACACTACAGCCACATGTTTGTCCAGTGCAGGATATTTATCACCTTTTGTACCCAGGTCTCACATTACATGTTAGGTACCTCATGGGTTAACACCTGTGTGGTAATTTGTGGGCACTTACTGTATATCCACGGTGGTTGTCTATACACAGTTCTGCAATTAGCTTGCTGACATGGCTATGGCTACAGTTGTCTGTTTGTAGGTGGCCCTTTGTGGGTTGCTTGTGTCAGCTGGGGTCGGATATGGTGGGCTGTTTGTACTCCTCTGCATACATGCTCAGTCACAGTCCTTCCATGTTGGCCTATACCTATGGGACATATATACAGAACGGGGGTGGGGGGCCAAGACCAGGCCTTGTGGGATGCCACTCATATCCGCTTTGTAGTCTGACATTGATGCGGCATGTCTGACCATGTCAGTTCTGTCCTTGGTCTGGTTTGCAACCCCTCTACTGACATAGGGGTGTATATTTAAGCTGGTGAACATATCCATACTGAACTCATACGGTATTGTCTAGAAGCATGTGCACGGTCCAGCTACGCTGTGTGGACCACATTGCCCTCATCAATGACCTTAATGACTGCTTCAACTGGGTCAGACATGTTTAGGGGCTGGTTCTGCAGTTACAACAGCCACAGTGTGTAGGGTCCAGTATCAGTAGGTCCACAATAGCCTTCTGTCTGCGGTACATACTGATCCTTTCCATAGCTGTGCAGAACAAGCTTGTCAGGATCCTGGGGTGGTAGTTTGGAGTATCCATTCAGGCAACACCTTTGTTGTGATGGACCACTGTTGTTGTACACTGCTCTTTGGGTACATATCCTGTGGTAAGGCTGACATTGGGCAGTAGTGTGATTTGGCATTCCATTATTCTTGGAGTCCATGTTGGCCTCAGCACAGGACACCATCACATACCTTTGCTGCTGTGTGTTCTGCTTTGCAGATGATGGCTGTTACCTCAGCATCTGCAATGTCAGGGGACCATCAGTCTGCTGGGATAGGTATTTTGCACTCGGGCGTGTTTGCACTACACATGACAGGTTGTATGTTAGCAATATGTGTGTGTGTTTGGTATGTTGTTTGTAATATCTGTGTGATTCGGAGCATATCTGTGGATGCCCAACATGGTTCCTACCATCAGTTGGGTAAGCCTTGTGATTATCCTTAGTGTCCTGTACGTTTTGTATCTTCATAGGTTCATGGGTTCATACTAGGCTAGACACCCTAGGCCATTAGTAAGCCTAGCCAGAGTGTGTGTGTCTTTCGCCACCCCTTGCTATGTTCAATTATGGCCATTTATGAGGTTCTTCACTGTGCCTCTGTCTGGTCGTGACACAGTGGGGACCCCAGTATACATGTACGGTCATCCATCCACTTGGCAATATTCCTGTTGAGGGGTGTCAGTGAGGGGCTCTGCCTACCATGTATTGGGATCCTGTTTCTGGGTGTGGGGAGCCTATGGGTTATGTATCTGTCCCTCCAGCACATCTTATTTCATTATGTGTTGAGGCTGACATCTGTGACTCTCACAGCTCCAATGGCTTTGATTTCCTGTGGTGTAGCATGTCCATTACTCCTGTGTTGGACATGGCCTTGTACAACAGACATACAATGCCTCTGTGTAGGCAGTGTGTGACTGCAGTCAGCTGGGGTGTCTACAGCCAGGCAGCATATGACATATATTTCACACCCTTTATCCTGTTGGTGGGGTAACTATGAGGTCTTCCGAACCGCTGCAGGTGTCACGTACGGTACATCCCATATGAGTCATTGTACTAGATTATGGGTCTGATAAGGGAACAGTACAGCGGCACAGTGACCTCTGTTGATGTTGATGTGAATCCTTTCATGATACGGTGTCCAGTATCAACAGTCTTCATAGCCACATTGGCATTGTGGGTGTCACATGACAGATTAATGTCGACCTGTGTCCCTAGGTCCCTGATTACTCCTTGCATACATAATGGTTTGACACCTATGTGGTAATTTGTGTGTACCTTGTCTGGTATTTGGTGGGACATTCATACTGTCCAGTGTCTTCGGATGTCTGGGTGGAGTTCTTGTGTGTGAGAGTGTGGTCTGTCGCATGCTACAGACTGTACAGCAGTTTTGACTACAGTTATGTGCACATGGGTGGTGTCCGCTGCTTTGTGCATTGTCAGTTACCTGGCAATATGGGTGTCTGTGCTGCATATGGATACTCCCCCTCCTTTGATGTTTTGGTGCAGGTGTTGGGGCCATAACACATGATATGTGGTATAACCTAGTAGTGCTGGTGTGCTATCACTAGGCTTGCAGCAGGCTTCTGTCACTGCACAGACATCAATGTTCTCCATAATGGGAAGTGCCTCAGGGGCATGCATATTGCAGTTGACACATCTGGCATTGGTCAGCATTACCCTTATGTTTCCTACCACTTATGTTTTCTAGGGTGGTGGGTAGTCTTTTTGGCCTTGCCTACATACGGCTCTATGGAGGCGGCAAAGGCCTTATCCAGTATCCAGACGCACACGGGTAACAGCTGACAGCCATCCCTGGAACAGCAGCATGGCTTGTCATGCTTGACACCTCAAGCAGACACACATTAGACCCTCTTGGACTGACAGCTGTAACTGTGCCAGCTGTTAAACATGAGCATTCTGTGTTTGTACTGTGGCATCATTCTTGGTGAGGGTTGGATGCTGCACACAGCCAGTGTCATCCCGCCCTGGGGTACATACTCAGAGGGACCATCCATGTCTCTTTTGATGTTGACCAGGAGGTACATCTCAGGTAATTCACACCAGCATGGACATTGAGTGCATCATATTTCTGCTTGCTTTGGGGTGACCTGCATACTTGTGTTATGTGGCATTTTGTGGCAGCCTACAAGCAGCTTACTCTACCCTTTCCCTTGTTCAGTCTGGTGAGTGGGACAGCAGTGTGTCTGCCTATACAGACACCTATTACGACTGTATCAGGCATGTTGTTTCTCCTTCTGGCCTGTGACTGTTTGGCACACCAGCTTTGCATACTATTCATTGCATGTGCTATGTTTGACGGTTGTGGTTGCTTGTGATCTACTTTGGAGGCTTCTGTTGGTGTGGTGTGTTTGTAATTAAGGCCTCCGGGAATATTTGTCTGTGTTTATGTGTTTGGTTTACAGTTGTGGTAGGTCTATGTGGGACTGGGTTTGTGGTGTATGTGGTTACCTTCTCCTCCTGACTAGTTTTGACAGTACTGAGTTGTTGGAGCTCAACCTCTGGTTTGGATACATGGATGCATCTATCACATATATTTGTATTTATTGGGGTGTTGTGGTTGTCTGTGTACTTGGTACTGGCGTCACATTGCCTCTGGATTCACAGATTCTACTTGTTGTGGCTGGACTTAGTGGATTGTATGTGTGGACATATGTTGTTGCCATACTACTGGTCAGTGATTACTTCCCTTTTATGTTTGCTCTATCATGTGGTAGCTTCCTCATTCTCTTGCATGGTTTGGTAATGGCTGGAGGCCAGCATGCCAGATGCCTGCGTGTATGGCATTGTGTGTTGTTGTTATTTGTGATTGCATACTCCAAGCATTCCTGGCTGTGTTCATGGAATGCCTGTATAACATGTTCTGTGGTGTGTCCCATATTCTGCACTTGCACAGGGCCTTTGTGGATTCAACATCGGTTTTGAGGGCTGCAACCTATACTTTACACATGTTTTTCACTGTGGTATTCTGGCCAGGGACTGGGGTCAGGATGTGTATATCCAGTGTGATTACTCTATGGTCTGGTCTTACCAGTGAGGGGTACACTTCTCATCTTGCCATCCAGTACACATGTTGCTGATTATCACATCCAGTATGCTTACCCCTCTTGTGGGAGTGGTACATTGTTCCTGGGCATTTTGGTTTATGGAATCTGGGTAATTTTCTCCTACTGTGTTGGTGCTAGTACAATGCTACCAGTGTATGTCTGGGTATTTTCAGTCAAGCAATATAATGTGGTTTGGGGGGCTTGATATATTCATGTATTCTGACATAGGCCAGGTGCTGTTCCTGGTATTAGGACAGTAGTCTGCAGCAGGCTATATACTGCGAGGCAGTTTTAGCCATTGGTATTTGACCATGGCTATTCCATGCTGCTTCTTGTTGTGGTACCAACATGGGGTGTGGTTATCCTTGCCATTTCTTGCTAGTCACCCTCCTTTTGTAGCTTGTTCCATGTTTTGCGGCTGTACAGCACAGTATGAGGTGTGACCTGGTAGTGTTAGGGTGCTGATGTGAGCCTTGCCCAGTTCTCTATTACAGGACTGGTATCTACATTCTCCATACTGTGTGCGTTTACACTGCACACATCTTGCTGTTTATACATCTGTCATTGGGTAGCATTACATCTAGGTTCCTATCCCTTGTAGAACCTATGAAGGTGGGTTTGTGTTTTGAGACTTACCTATTCAGGGCATGCTGTGGGTACTGACAGCCTTTGCCGGTATCCATGGGGCATGGCATGATAGGTGCATGCCACCCCTAGCAGGTGGTGCATCATGTCAAGCTCTGCATGTGTTCCCAGCCTGAAACACATTGGCTCCCCTTTGACTGACTGCATTACTTCAGCCAGTTATTGCACTTGATCATCCCATCGTCATTTTGTGGCTTCATGCTTGGTGAGGGTGGATGTTAGTCAGGATGCTCAGGTGTGCATATAGTACATGGTGTTACATTACTTAACACATAGCATTCATGCCTCAGGTGGTGCTGCAGGGCTGCCTCTGTCGGATGCGCATATTACACTTCCCTGTACATGTTTGTGAGCAGGTCATGTCATTTTAGGCATCCATGTTATTATTTGAGTGAGTCAGAGGGGTATCATTCCCAGGGTTCCTACTGAGCCAGTGTATGTGCTATGCGTTGCCTCTTTGCCAAGGCCAGGGCATACTGGGCACGCCTCCTTCTGCCTACTGGGGCAGGCTCAGGTTGTTCCTCCTCCGAGTCACGCTCTGCCTGTGATGGCCTTGGCAATGGTGGGGGCTGTTTGGCCCAGCCCTATGCTGGTCCTGCTGCAGCTGTTTTCGCAAGATCATATTATGTAGCATAGCACATACCATGACAATTTGGGTACATGTAGTTGGTGTGTACTGCAAGGCTCCACCAGATGTGTCCAGACACCGGAACCGTGACTTGAGCAGCCCAAACACACGCTCTATTACATTACGTGTTTGTGCGTGTGCCTCATTATGGCGTTCCTGTTCAGGTGTGTGTGCGTTTCTGATGGGTGTCATCAGCCACGGCTCCAGTGCATAACCTGCATCCCCCACTAGGTGTCCGTGTGGGATATCCCCATTGGCAAATGTCTGGTACAAATGCCAGATGTGGGAATCGTGGTAACTCCCAGGGCAGCCAGCACACACATTCATTATTATGCCCTGGGCATCACACACGACCTGGCAGTTGATGGAGGGGAAGCCCTTGCGGTTAATGTAGGCCCTACCCTGCTCACCGGCTGGTGCTTTGATGCGTATGTGCATGCAGTCTATTGCACCCAGTACCTCAGGGTATTCCGCTATTTGATGGAAGAGACGCATATTGCTGGCCAATACCTCACGGGCATTGGGGAAATATACATGATCACCGACATGTGCTGACATGGCATCCAGGAACTGGTGCAGTACCCTGGAGGCTGATGCCTGTGATATCCCCATCATATCGCCAGTTGGTCTCTGGAAGGTACCTGTTGCTAGTATTCTTAGGCCAACACATACCTTGGTTTCCACTGGGATGGGTTCCCCTCTGTTGGTTCTGTGTGTGAGGCGTGGCCTGCACAGCTCAACAATTTGCTGCAGGAGCTCTCTGTCCACTCTATAGCGCTCTACTATCTCCAGCTCATGTAACCCGTGGTAGGTGACCCTGGGCCTGTACACTCTTCTCCGTCTCCTCACTGTGGGTTGTCTGGCACCATCTGCATTGTCACCACCCTCAGCAAGTCGCCTATGTCTCATTATGACAGCTATGGCAGCCCCTAACATTTCTGCTCTGAGTGAAGCTTTTTCAGTTTTCACTTCTATTAGCTTACTCCTGTCTTGCAGTGTCTCTTAAGGGAAACATCCTGCACTACTGTTTGCAGAGTTTTAAGTGCTGGGCTGGGCTACTATTCTGCCTGTGTAATTGCCTGCTTCTAATTGTTTTCACCTGCTAGCTTCAGCAGTTATCCCTGCTAGCTTCCTATTAATTCTGTTGCTTCCTTTTTCCTCTCTGTTTCCTCTGGGGGGAGCAACGTGCATACCATCAGAAACACGCTCACAGTGGCTTACACGCATGCACACATGCTTACACGGTTCAGAATCTACTTATTCGGGTTAAAACGCACGTACACCCGCGCAAACACTGTTACACTTCTGCCAACAGCCTCCATCATACTCAGCCTGCCCTACACGCGCGCACACCCGCGCAGTGTTAAACATCTCCCAACACGCTCCCACATGCTCAGTCTGCCTTACACGCATGCGCACTGTCCTACTCGTGCTTCATGACACGCACACGTGTGCATGCACGCCCAGCAAGAAACTTTGGTGTAAGTAACAGTGTACACCTTCCATTTCTTGACTTTCCATGACTTATCTAGTGGCACACCTCTTTCCATGATCTGTGCCTGTCATCTGTCATGTTACACTGGCCTCCAATGAACTGCATTTCTTTCTACCATTCCCCCCTGTGATGTCACCTATCTCCTACTCTATTCCTCCCCCTTATGTATCTCTTACACTACTCAGACTGTGCTCATTTGCTATGTGACTGTGAGATTCAGTATCCGTACCCTCATTTACATGAGATTGCCTACTAATGCTTAGTTACATGTCTTAGACTCAGCTTCCCCCCTTAGCAACCACTACATGGTGGCCATGTTGTTTTTGGTCTGCTGGTCCCTGCATTGTCATTCCATGTATTGCATGAAACCCACATTTGTGGGTTTATAACCTTCTTTTTTATGTTTTTATACAGCACAGCCCATTTGCGCAGGGCTGCGCTGGGTTTAAACATTGGCGATCGCCGAAAAAAAATTATAATTTTATTATTTTGGCATCGGATTATATTGCCAATGGCCACATAATTGGCCACTGGCATGCTGCCTGATTCATATGCAACCTTTTTTTGGAGCTGACATGGCTCCATTGTGGAATTTGCAGAAATGTACTCAGTTGTCAACTGAGTACATTTCTGCAGCTAAAACGTCTCCTACACGGACTGGTTTCTGCTTCATGGATCGCTAATATACCTCATTTGCATACCTTTTGGATGCAAGTGAGGTATTTAGCATGTCCACGCCCAGTCCGTGTAAGAGACGTTTTAGCTGGTCTCTTACACGGAGCTTAGGGCTGTTCCTGGATCGCGAGGCTTGCATGGAGTGTTGCACGTCTCTTACACTCCATGCAAGCCTTCGTGAATCCTGCCCTGCATCTTTTAAAATATATCCTTATTTTTTCAGCCATTGCATCCACATTATGTTAGGCTTTGTCCAGGTTTTTTGCACTAAGAGGTTGAGAGGTATGCATACCTATCAACTGTCTAGATTTTTGCCTCATATTTTTGGCCCATTCCTCATAAAAGTTGTGGTTTTCTGGCAAATCACTGAGAGTTAAATTTATCCTAACTCCACTCTGACTTTAATTCAATGCTCTTTACTGCAAACTTTGCAAGAATTGTAAACCCACATACAGTTATGATCTACCTCACATGGATATCTTGTTCAATATGTTGTAAATACTCTTATGCAACCATTCTCAGGAATTGTAAACCTGAAAAAAGTTCAGTCTACCTCATGTGAATATCTTGTTCTATATTATTATAAATATTGCTCTGCAATGTACTGTAAATGTTTTGTATCATCTGCTATGTTAACTTGATTGTAACCTTGAAACACCACAAAACCTCAAAAATCTTTAAATCATCATTTTGTAACCTTACAAACACTGTTTTGAATGTGTAACCTTATACATATTGGTATAATGGATCTGTCTTGGAGCTTTTCTCCCTGGGCCTCTACTGAAAATGGACATATATCCAGTTGGACTAGCCCGGTCAACAAATGTAAAATAAATAAATAAAATGTAAATAACTAAATGTCATACATTTGAGTTTCAGCCTTCATTTTTTTCAGAAAATGCATGGGAGGCAAGGTAGCGGGGTGTACAAACACACAACACAAGGTGCAGAGTCTTGAGTCAGAAGGTGGCTAGGCTAGGCTTAAAATGGCTCGCAAGGGCAGTTAGCTTAGTACTAAACTATGAACCTAAGACAAATGCTGTTATTCTAGCAACTTTCTTAGTCTGTAAGAGCAATATTTATAATCTGCCCCTGTTTGGGGGCCTTTGTCCACTTACCATTATTTTAGGTTTTATTTAGATTTCTTGTGCTAAGAGGTCGAGAGGTATGGAAGCATGGTATGTAATGCCCTAGCTGCCGATTATTTAGTGCATTTTAAGGGGAGATAGGGGTTCTGCATTCCTTAGTGTGTCCTCCTTTGTATAAGATGCCTAGTAACTATGAACTTAGTGTCAGTTTCTCACTCATTCCCTATTGAAATATTACCAGCGTACCACTTTTTTCTTTAATGTAATGTAGGCAATTCATTCTTCAAGGGCAGCTATCAGTGAATTGTAGATGAAACACTGAAATGTAAAGTTGCTTGCTAGTAACACTCCCCATGAAAGCCATTCCAGTCTTCTTCTCTTTTTCGGCTGTTCCCGACCTACCTGTGGGTATGGCTCAAATATGGGTGTTTCATGAGTACAGTGTGTGTGGGGCTTAAGGGGCACTGGAGCACTACTTTGCCTAGGGCGCCATTTTGGCTAAGGCCAGCCATGGCTGGTCTATGGTAATCTGGGCAGGATGAGTGTTATAGCAGCTGATCACTGCCATGGTGGTGTAGCAAGCAACACTGTTGTTGCATAGCATTTGGAGCTCTGGTTGAGTTTTTGGCCATAATTCCTTCTGTGTGGAGTCTGCATGGGTTCTCTGTCTGTGTGTAGGTTTTATTCAGGTTTTCTGTTTTTCTCCTCAGACCCTAAGGTGTATAAGGTACGCATGTGGCCATTTGTGATTTTGCTTTCATTCCAATCTAATACTAGAAAGACACAGAAAGAAGCTATCTTTTTTTGGAGAGGTAAGGAGGAAGGCACTATTCTGAGATGGAATTTATATATCCTTGCAAACACTTGTCATCTCAGTTTATTGGGAAGTACTATCTTCTTAGCTTTGAACATTAAGCTTTAGATATGATGTATTCTTCTTTGAAAGTAAAAAATAAGACTGGATTTATTCCCTTACTTATGTTTGCATTCAGGCCATCACTGGATAAAAAAAGATTTAAAAAAAAAATTCTTAGAATGTATATCAGAGCACATTGAACCCCATGACATCTGGGTGCCTTGCAGTCCCCAGGCCTCTTAATTCAGTTACTTGTGAAGCACTTATTACAATGGAATCTTGGCTGGTTAAGGTGTGTTAAAAGAGTAGAAGGAAAAAATAAAATGGAAGGTAAACAGTTAAAATACAAGAAAGAAGTAATCAGTCCGGATGGTATTTGGCTAGTATGGAGGGGGGGGGGCATTAGAAGGGCAATGATGAGGTGCAGGGGTGGGGTGAGGAATTGTGCAACAGAAGCCCATGGAGTTCTTTGTGTTGGGCTCCATTTTACCCAAGGCTAACTTTGTTGATATCAGAGAGATATCTGAGGTATTTATAGTCCATGACTGGCTATAATGAGTAGGTACTGAGACAGTTTATGGATGAAAGTGATTGACCCTATCTATTGTTTGATTGTAATGCTCACTGGCATGTCATAATAGAGTCTCACCCCATTTCATTTTGCCTCACCCAATCAGTTGCTTCCTGTAGCCCCTCCACCTTCCTTTGAACTCACCAACCACCACTGATTTTAGAAGTTCTGCTCAGTAATTGTTAATTTATATTATAGCAAGGTATACACTGCTGCTGAGCTCTCAGTGCAAAATGATTTGATGGCAGTACTTTGTAAACCCCAGTGATTGATACATGAGCTGAGTGGCTGAATAGTGCACAAAAGATAGAAGTGGGTTCAGGGAAAGATTGGAAAAATAAAATGCGTTATACTTATCACAATTTCCACTCTGTCCTTATTTGCAAAATTTAGATGTATTTCTTATACGTTTCTCTGTGAACACATTGTTTATCAATGAAAACATTGCTTCTTGTAGATTATTCCTCGACTGTATGGGTTAACTGCTTGAAATATGAAAAGAGGCCAGTGCAGTATTTAAGGTTGACAAAGGTTGGGTATGACAATCGCATTTTGTAAGTTTGGAAATAAATGCAAAATATAGAAGGTGACAGTTTATGAAATGAGGTAGGATAATAGCAGAAAATTCAGTATTGGAACACAAACAGCAATTTTGAATGTATATCATTATAATAGAAATAGAACCAAAATGCTCTCCTCCAAAAAAGGAAGTCAATCTGGTGGTCCCCTGCCATAAACAAACTTTACAACAAAAGGAAGAAACTGTTGCAGAAAAGAGAAAAATCTCAGGATGCAAAAAACTCCCTCACCAGCCTCAGTAAGAAGCTGAGATCCCTCATAAAAATCCTCCAAAGCTAGTTACGAAAATAAAATTGCCAAAGATTCCAAAGACAACCACAAGGCATTCTATAACTATGTGAAGAATCTAAATGGCAATGCTCAGATCTGCTCTGAGCTACAACAGAATGGCATTAAATATACTGATCCCAAGGATATTGCCAATATCCTGGCAGATCGATTCTGTGCCAACTTTACCCCCCCTCACCCCCTAAAGGGCCTATCTCAATACCAAAAGATTGCTAATTTTCGGTAATAATTTCCACATAGGTAAAAACTGCACTCTCCAAAGCTAAGAATACAGCATTGATGGGACCAGACGACATCCCGGGCTGTGTACTACATGAACTACAAAATGAACTGGCACCTCATCTAAGTGTCATGTTTACTCATAACCTCACCTCAGGCTTCATGCCCACTGAGTGGTGCACAGCTACAGTTATCCCACTTCACAAAGTGGGATCCACCTTGGATCCTGGGCACTACTGCCCCATCAGTCTGACAAGCCTGATCTGCAAGGCCATGGAACATATTATCATGGAACTTATAAACAAAGACATTGGCTACCTTCAAACACTGGACCTCACACAGTTTGGGTTCATGAAGGGATGATCTTGTCTGCTGAACCTGATTGACTTCTTTGAATCAGTCTCCAGAGCTGTGGACGAGGGTAAGGCAGTCCACACAGCCTATCTGGACCTCGCCAAGGCCTTCAACACCATCCCCCAGTTTGGAATCATAGATAAACTTACTAAGCTGAGCATTAATCCCTATGTCACTTGATGGGTTGCCAACTGGCTTACTGACAGAACCCACACTGTAAAAGTAGCTGACTCCAAATCCAGCTCCAGATAAGTGACAAGTGGAGTACCTCAGGGTTTAGTCCTGGGACCGCTCTTGTTTGGCATCTACTTCTCTGAAGTACAGGCCAACACTAAGGGACTCTGGCTAACAAAGTTTGTAGATGACTGCAAACTGAGAGCCATTATTGAATCCCCAAATGATGTGGATATTCTACAAAAGAGCCTTACAGAAACAGATGCTTGGTGCCAGAGCCATGGGCTCAAGCTCATTGCCAAGAAATGTATAGTTATCCCCTTTGGGAAAAAAAACATGTACCCGTGAATTACCACATAGGTGGCAGTACACTAAACACTGAAAGCATGATAAGAGACTTAGGGACACAGTGGTCTCACCTTCAATAACCATATCGCCACAACAGTCAGGAAATCCTTCTATGTGGCACACCTCATCACTAAGGGCTTTTCATCCAGAAAAAAGGAGGTCATTGTCCCACTGTACTCATCCCTCATTAGACCTTTTATAGAATACAACGCCCCATTTGGTATGTACCTCTCAAGACATCTGCAACAACTGGAAAGGCCACAGAAATACTTCACTAAAAGAATCACAGACCTAAAGCAGATGCCCTATGCTGACCATCTAAAAAAACTCCAGCTATACTCTGTCACATAATATCTACTCAGAGGCGATCTCTGCTTAACATACAAGGCCATGTCAAACACAGAGCTGTTGGACATGCTACACTTAAAGAAATTCCAATCCCTCAGTGCCACACACTCCAGGAATTTAAACCTTGTCATCACAATGAACAAAACATGCTGGAGGGATAGGTTCCTGACCCAGAGACTCCCCAGACACTGGAATAGACCGCCCATACATGTCAAGCAGAGCGCCTCTTTGGCCCTCTTCAAAAGGAATCTTGAAGATTGGATGGGAGATAGAAAATTCACCCCGGGGATCACATCAGTCACCCTGCTAGACAGGGGTCCAGGGAAGTAAATACTGTGGGAAGAAATAGCCAGGGAATTGATATGGCTAGGCTTATAAAGGCCCTAGGGCCGATAGCCTAGTACCAACCTATGAACCTATGAACCTATAAGAAATGACTGTGAGTTTTTATAATCAATAATATAAGACTTGGTATAAAATAACCATAACTGAGATTTGAACTGGCTGTTTTGTCAAGAGAGAATTGCAGTTAGAGTTAATCTTAAATATAAGCAGATAAATAAATTCTTATTATAGAGAAATATGTTAGAAGGTAAAGGAGAAAGAGTCCTTTTTCATATTCTTCCATTGCGTGTTTCTGTACATATTAAGAAAACGTTGCTATAAAAATAAAAAAAAAATACCTAGTTGATTGTTTTCATATAAAATGATTTGTTTGGTATGTTAAATTTAAGTTAATGCTTTAAAAAAGTAAACTAGTAGCCAAAAACACACATATAGCTTTATGGCTGAATTAGAAAACCTGGAAAATGGCTGGTATATCTGTCTTATGAATTTAGTTTCTTAATATATAACACTTGAAAACATTTATATTAACTTTTTGTTGCACTAAACAGTATAGCATTTATTTTATTGTAAAAAAAGCAAAATTATTGTGTTTTATTTCATCATAATTCCTGATTTAATATGTTTCTCTGATGATCATGATGAGAATACATTTTAAATGAGTTAACAACAAAATTGTCTTTAAATATACAACAGCATAATAAAGGGCTGACCCTTATGTGGGCAGAAGTTATTATCTGTAAAGCTCCCTTTCGAGAGAGGAGTTTAAGGGTGCAATGTTTTCAAGATGCTGAATTGAGAAGATGTGAGGAAGGTTAGAATGTTAGTTGGGTTGGCTGAAGGTGGTATGATATTTTAAGAATGGGTAGGAAGTGCTTTACAGTCAATAAAAAATAGACAGAGAGAGAGAGAGAGAGAGAGAGAGAGAATCGACACCAACAGAATGCTAAAGGTAGGAGAAAATTGGATTAGTTTCCTGCAGAAGTTTTTGCAGCTGTTCATGAGCTTGGTCCAGTCCTCATCTTTTATCTTGTTAAGCTGCTTAGTGAGTGGTTCTCACTCCATCTCACACATTTTAGTGTAAAGTTTTAACATTAAATACCAATGTTGACATGGAAGGACACAACGCAAGAGTCTTTA
The DNA here is from genome assembly GCF_019279795.1 of Protopterus annectens. Classification (NCBI taxonomy): domain Eukaryota; kingdom Metazoa; phylum Chordata; order Ceratodontiformes; family Protopteridae; genus Protopterus; species Protopterus annectens. The sequence continues at coordinate 1,056,898,401 of NC_056728.1, forward strand.
GACAGTTATAATGCAGATAAAAAAGAAAAGAAAAACAAAGAAGCAGTAGTAAACAGGACATACTTTGTATTTGTGACTGGTGCACGTGTTTTTTATCTGCAGGTGTTGTAAAGCATGTAAGTGGGGTTCATGTGTTACAGTGAAGAATGCAAGAGGAAGTGCAGCAGAGGCGTCTTTGCCATGCCATGTGTCTCATTAGAGTTGGTGGGTAGCACTAGGCTTAGGGTCAGAAACATGTTCAATGTAACAGTTAGTGAGGGAACTTTTGGATCCTGGGAGAGGGGTGGCATGTTCCATTGATGGCAGACTGGGGCAGCCTAGTTACACAGGCCATGATGTTCTTGCTTGCATTGGGATGGTTTTATTAAAAAAATAGAAAAAAAAGTATATGTATTTATAAACAGAGAGATAGTGTGGAAGTTAAGAGAGAGTTGGAGGATGAGGCAGGGATGGAGGAGGGGAGATCATACCTTGTAACTGTGTCTAGGGTTGCAGGGTGTCAGTCATTTTGCCTTCTGTTGGCCCGCTCAAAGTAAAGTGGTGTTTTCTAATGAATCACTGTAAGTTACAGACAGTCACTAATACCGGACGTTAGAATTTTATATTTCTTTACAGTTCCTGAGGTTACAGATCATCCATGATTGCCTCGTATTTGCCCTGCCTATTGAAAACTGACAGTCAGTCATACCACATACTAGAGTTTCATATTGTTTATTAAGAATGGGATTTTGGCTCATAAGCCATTATTCCGATGTTCTTACTAGAATTAGATGCCTTGCTCACCCCATTATTTTAGCTTTGTTCTGACTGGAGAAAAAAAATAATAACAATAATAATAATATAACCCAGCAAAAAAAGGTACAATGAAAGGAAGCTTAGGAGCATAAGTTGTTAAAGGGAGGGGGAGGAGGTGCAGTCCAAATCTATATCTACAAAGTAGTTTAGGTTTGACCTCTGGGTATGGAATGGTCTTAGATGGTCACATAGCAGTCCAGATATAAGTAGGGCAGGCAGAGTTACAGATGGGGTGGCAGGATATTGTAAGAAATGAAAAAAAGGGAGGGACAGAAAAAAAGGGGAGATCATTAGAGATGATACAAGTGGAGGGGCTGGATGATTAGGCATGAGTGTGATTATGCTTTGTGATTCTCATAGGTGAATATCAAGGTACATACAGCAAAAGAGGGCAGGAAGGGAAATATAGGGAGCATAGCTAAAAGGTCTGCTGTAGAATTAGCGAAAGTGGGGCTAAGATATAAAAGTGTCAAACAGTAATAATGAAAAAGGGTCTGTTTAGTAATGTTGTTTTGTCTTTCTGAATGTTGACCACCATTCAGCTGAAAAAGAGATGGTAGGCCATTGCAGCACAGACAGAGGCTTTCTTCTAAGAAGCTTTCAGCCATCACTAGCTGGAAGAAGAAAGGATTGCAAAAGGAGGGCAGACAATGACAAGATGTAGCTGAATGAAAGGCTGAGGCAGCAGAGGAAAGCAACTCTTAAAGGCCCAGAAGGGCACATGGAGGCACAGTCAGAGGACTGCAGCACATCTGCAGGTAATAATACTGATGTTAATGGTGCAAACTCATTCTGATGTTGAGGAGTACTCACTTCTAGTATTGACTGAGGCAGATAGGATTAGGATGCTATGGCTATTCAGAACAACAGGGTCTGAGTAGGAACAGGTAGGTGAGGAGCAGGTTCATTCCAAGGTGAGGAAGATGTAGATGGAGGAGATTTTACCCAAAGGTGAGAGTCAATTTTTGTTTTATTTTTATTTTTTTTATAAATAACATTTGGGTTAGATTTAGATGTGAATGAAGACCTGGGACATTCATAGAAGCAGTCAGGATGTGTAAATTATACCACACATCCCTACAGTACTGAATGAGAGGATTTTGAGGGTACAGTTTACAGATGTTTTTGAGTTGAGTAATGCTGATGGCACACAGAAGATCACTGTAGCAGAAGACCCAGGACAATGATGTTTCAACAGTATTGTCCATGTTAGGGAGAATGAAGCCAAGTAATCTTAGGTATTGGACTTGGGACAGCTGGAATTTTGAAATTTGTTTATGTCAGTTGTATTGGAAAAAGAAAGATTCCAAAGAATGTCTTCCATTGTTAGCTTATTTCATTATGATAAGGGAAACCTTATGACATAGAAATGCATGGTCATGGTATGACTAACATTTTCATAAAGTAATGGTAGCAGACAAGCCCCTGTGATAGAAATGCAGGCATGCAGATGCTTGGCTGGGAGCCATGACTTATAAGGTAGGCAGGTTGGTGAAAGTAGGTCAAGAAGATCTGGTGAGTAATGCTAGGTTTTGCTGGGCTTCCAATGCAGCTAAGTGTAATTGGGTATCTTGTAGGTCCTCCCACTCTTGCTTGTCTTATGTGGGACAGCACAAGTGATATGCTTGAGAAGGGAGCAAGAGTAAGGAAGTAGAAGCCATTGTTTGGAGATGAGGCAGGCAGAAGGTTTCAGTCAGGAAAGATGCAACCAAGACACCAAGAATAGAACTGCAAGGGGTATGTAGGATATGCTGTCATTTTGGTTGGGGATGACAGGAGACCAGCCTTTGCATTCACCTATTAGAATGGACACACTGTAAGACTGCAGCATTACCCAGATGCAGACATAGCTCAAAATTTAATAGAAGCTTTTACCGAGGGGGAGGGGATCTCTGTTAAATCATCTATGGAAGGTAGTCAGTGGATAAGTAGCATATACGTTGCAGGTGTTGTTGGATAAGGAGATGAAGGCAGGCAGGTTTTAGGACCATTAGTTTGTCCTCGCTTTGGTGAGTATTGAGTGGCACCATTAGGTTTGTTGCCAAAGAAAAAGTCAGGTGAATACTGGTTTATTCATCATCTCTCATTCCCAGATGGATTTTTGGTGAATGATTATATAAATAGGACTAATATGTAGGTACAGTATGCATCTTTAGATGCTGGAGTGAGGTTTGCGAACCTGTATTGTTCAGCTTCGACATCGAGTTGGCTTTTTATTGCTATTTAAAAGGATGATGACTGGCCCATGTTAAAGATGGTTTTGGGTGGACAAGGTTTACTTTGATAAAGCTATGGGTTGTGCAGTAGCTTGCTCAACATTTGAGAAGTTTAGCTCGGCATTGCAATGTATATGGGGCAAAAGGACACTGATGCTAAGGGAATGCATTATTTAGATAAATTTCTTTTGCATAGGGAATATAGAGGTGGGATTTCAAAAAGAGTGCAAGCCTTTCTGTAGCTGGGGGTAAAAGAAAAGGGTCCATTGAAGGTGCTGAGGTTTTTAAACTTGGCCACTGATGTATCAGAAGGGTTATTTTGGTTACTCAAGGAAAACTTTGGTAAGTGGAGAGCTAAGTCCAACGACAAAGTGAAGATGAAGGAGGTTATGGAACTACTTGGTTTGATACAGTTTTCACTTAAGGCAGTTGACCATTGTAGGCCATTTACTAAACCACTGACAAATTTTCTAAAGGAAGGTAACAACAAAGCATAACTGGCCTAGGATGTCCAGAAAAGTAAAAAAGGATTTAAAGGTCTGGAATCATTTTTTTGTAGCAGCTTAATAGAATAGCAATGTGGTAGGAAGAATGGGTTTCTTTGGATTAGTTATACTTGTATAGAGATTCTGCAGGTGGTACCAGGATGGCTGCTTACTTTAAAGGTTAGTGATTTGTGTCAGGCTGGCCACAGGATTGGTCTCAGAAGTTAAGGAGAGACATTACCTTTTTGAAAGTGATTCCAGTTTGGGTGGTGGTGGTGGTTGAGCAATAAGAAGGTGGTTTTCTATTTGGACAATGAAGTAGTAGTGTAGGGTTTTACAGAAAAAGTCAGCAAAATAGTTGATGGTTCAGATGTCACTGAAGAAACTGAGGTTGCTTTCTCTTCAGATTATTTTATCATTTTCTCTTAAGAATGTTTTTGTAGATAGAACATGATTGCTGATAGTTTATCTCTTTTTCAGCTTTTCTGGTATTGGGAATAAGCCACAAGTGTGGAACAGTTTCCAGAAAAATTCCAAAGAAAATATTGGAGATTAGCAGGTTATAGCTGGGTGGTTAGTGCAAGTAGTGTGTTCCTGTTTGTGGTAGGATGAGCATTGATTTGGAAGAGTGTGTCTCATTTTTGAAAATGAGATTTAGTTTTAAGGTTTTTGGATCGTGCACAAATACAGCATAGCCAGACTGATGTGGTTTTGATAAAGGCTTTGAATTTTAAAGGAGTATGGGAGGGCAGATATTTTTCCCATTCCATTAGGATTAACCAGATTTCAGAGCTGGCAGTGTCAGTGAATTTGATGGTCATAAAAAGGAAAGCTAGGTGGGTGTCTAAAGCATATAGCAGTTATACAAGGTAATTATGGTGAAACAGTGTTGGAGTTGTCATCCTGGTTGATTAGGCCTGTTTCTGTTGAGTGGTTTAGTATTAGCATTTTTTTTTTTTTCAGAATGTAGGAATAGTTTAATTATTGGCAACTCTTGCATGTTTTAGGCATTAAAAAGAACATTGATTAGGCCAGGAAGAAGATTATAATAGCTTGTCTGTCTTTTGAGAAGGAAAGAGAGGAATGAGGTGTCATCCATTGTTAGCAGTAATGAATGGTTTCAGTTTTCTGTCAGTGCTGTCATGGTTATTATTATCCATCTTGGAGATTATGATGTGGTTGCATTTCTTAACAGTCAACTCCGTTAAACTATTACTAGAGATTTGTTAAGTTTGTAGCAGAGGTTTCTGAGGTCTGTAATTGTATGGTTGGTGACCATTCCTAGATTGTTTTGGGTGGGTCTAATTAAGTATTCAGCCATTGAAACAGCAAGAAAATTTCTTAATCTTAGGGTGGCTGAGGCAATGTATTCAATAAGTGTGTGAATGACTGAAAGGTGGAATTTGACAGACAAGAATCTGGTGTGGTATAGAAGGGATGGGGTACACTTAAGTGTTTTAGGATTATATTTGCTTAGAGTTCATATAGCATTATTTTTGTTGGATATTGTGAAAGCAGCTTGGAATCTTTTCGGATAATTAGGACAAAAAAGGGGAAAGGGGGGAACAGCTTGTATGTGCAACCTGGTGGGCTCTTTAGTAGTGTCCCCACCTTTTCTTTGTTATTGGCAAGTGTATCAATGGTCTGAGTGAACTGTATCTTTGCTGCTTGTTGGAATGTAAGTTAGGAATTGAGTGAGTGGTCAGGGATGCTGCTTGGGAAACTGAGCAGTATTGGAATGTGACCATCCCCTTTGTGAATTGTGATGGTTATGATGGATTTATTTTGTTTCTTTTGCAATTTTTGTTTTCAATATGAATGAAGTTTTGCCCACATGGCAAATTAATAGAGCTCACTTTATACAATTTAGTATGGGTATTGTCGATGGAGTTTAACGACAATATATTTGGGGTGCGGCAGATTACAGCGATGAAGGCTAATGAGTAGGCCCAAAAAACCTGTGGGTCTTCTTGGAAGAATACATATTTAAACACGAGTGTGCGATACTTTTCCAAAACCACTCATCAAGGCTTAACCTAAGATTAATGTGGATTGCAGAAATGGATAACTTCACAAAAATTCTGAGTACACTAGGCCATCTGGATGAGATGGCAGACAGGCTTCTGAGGCAATGTAAGGAAACTGGACCTTCCCAGTTAGATCAGCAACACAGAATTCACTCACTGGGTGAGATGACAATATCTTAAATATCAAATGCAGAGGTGAGCTACTGCAACTAAGAAGATAACCACTCATTATAAGAGACAAAGAGAGAAAGAGAGAGACAGAATTGTACATGGTGGCCCTAGAATCCAAATGTACATGACTTAGAAAAATGCAGTAGGTGGAATAATAACCACAAGAGCAAAAGGTTAAAAGTATAGTTACTAACTGTATTCATTCAAAAATATCGATGTAATCCAGGTTTAAAACTGAAGTAACAACTGGGATAGCAAGTTGTACTGGTCCTAGAACTCATCCTTTCTCTTGCCATAATTACCTTTTCATGATGTTCTTTTTAAACACTGTGAGAAAACATCTTACATTTGGCTAGCAAAACTTGTGAAGTGCAAAAGAATGGAGGCCACAGTGTACATGTATCACAGAATGACACTTGCAAACTCTACCAAAAAAAAACATTAAATATTCCATATCCTACATTGTACAGCTGCATAATCAAGATATTCACTCCAATATATCCATTCCTGCCATGCTAGCATTTCTATGCACGTCACAAAAGAGCACCTTCTTATTAGTAACTAAGCCTGAAACTTCCAATAATATGTCAAGAATATCAAGTGACAGTGACTGAGCCCATCCAACAGGAGCAAGAAGGTGACCCCTCCAGTGGAGTAAAGAGGAAATTCAAGTCTATGATGTCTAATCCCTCAACCAGGCAAAAAGAATGAAATGGATTCTGTCAATGAATGTATGGTCAGAAGCTTGAAAACAAAAACATTTCTTGCAGCTCTATCCACAAGCAACCAGTTTCATCTACAGTGCAGAATACTATATACTGATATATTGAAGGAGCAGAGAATCAACATGGAAATCTCCGACAGTAGTTTCAGAAGTGGATCTGTCAATAATACAAATCAGCATGAAACAGTAGTTACTACAGTGTTGGTAACACAGATAACTACATTAAAACTCAGAGTTACTCAGCACAGAACATAGATTACCAGTAAGTAACTCAGCATGGAACATAGATTACCAGTAAGTAACTCAGCATGGAACACTCATCCCTCTGGTGGCAGTAACATCATTACCATGACAGAGCTCAGCATAGAACAATTTATTTATTTGCTGTTTAACTGAGTTAGGATGCTTTTCAGTCATGACCTGGGCCCATATGGCAAGATTACAATTTGACAGTGATAGTTATTCAAATATACATTTGTTTAAATTTGTTCACTTTGAATGGGTACCATTGAAATCTTGAGTATGAATCACACTGTCATAAGAACAAGGAAAGAGAAAATCAAATTAACATAATGTACATTGATATAAGAGAAAGAAACAAAAATCATATTAACATACAGTAGTGCAGAGTAAGTGATGATTTAACAGTATTTGTATGACCTACTTATATTATATACATAATATACAATATCTGTTACAATCCATTCAGCACTTCAAAGTATGATGTATACTTTGGATTATGATAGTGGTTGCACTCCATTCAGTGCACCTGTTAACAGTATTTGTTCACAGGTTCATAGGTAAGTACTAAGCTAGTTGCCCTTGCATTTCATTGTAAGCCTAGCCAAGTTCCCTTTTTGTACTTGGATTGTGGATGGATTTTGATTAGTCTGTGCAGTAGCTGCGGTGTTGCAGAAACATAGATTACATGATTATAACTCATCACAGAACATAGAGTTTGAGGATAGAACTCAGCTTGGAACAGAGATTACCAGAACAGCGTGAAACATATTTTAGCAGAATATAACTCTGCAACTAATGCAAATTACCAGGACCAAACTCAGCATGATACATAGATTACTATGAAAGACCTTATCATTAAACTCATATTAGAAGGATAGAACTCCACATGGAAGAGCAGCTGCTGGGATGTCAGTGATATGGACTGGCAAGCTAGGACTCATCGTAGATGTTAGATTACCAGTAAAGAACTCAGCATAGAACAGTAACTATTGAAAAGGCAGCGGCAAATAGTATCACTATTAAAATCTGCATGGAACAGTAGCTGCTGTGATGGCAATAACAAGATTACCAAGATAGAACTCGGCACAGAACACAGATTACCAGGACAGAAATCAATTTAGAGTACTAGTTGCTGTGATGGCAGTAACAGATCATCATAGAAGAAGTCAGTACAGAGCACAGAATACCAAGATGGAACAAATTATGGGAGATAGATTAACAAGATAGAATTTAGCAAGGAATATAGTTATCACAGATTATGATTTAGCAGGAGAGAACTCAACATGGAACAGTAGCGTTATGATGGCAGCAATACCAATTGCCAGGACAGAGCTCAGTATGGAACATAGATTGCCAGGTCTGAACTCTGCAGTTATTTCAAACATATATGCAGACTTTTAAGTCTAAATTAAACAAGTTTTTTTTTTATTTTTTTTTTTATTTCAGGCATTATTTGCATGGCCTTCAAACAGACTTCAAATTATTCTCGACCATCACATAAATATAACCTGCTGGCGAGAAAGACTTATTACTCAACCCTACCCCACTTACTGAACAGACTTGCAAGTTAAACAAAGTGATACCATTGTATCCTTTAAAATAAACTTGGATGATTGGATGTGAACCCATACATTTGCTCTATATCAGTCCTGTTTTGCCCTTCTTGAGAATGGGAATACAGCATGTTGTTGTTGTCTTTCGGCTTTTCCCGGTTAGGGGTCACCACAGCGGAACTCTGGTCCGCTAATGAATGGCAGTAGATTTTCACAAATGCCGAGTTGAAGGGGAATGCAGCATAAAGGTGGGTATTGGTAAGAAGTACTTGACCTTTTAAATCAACTGGAGCATTTCTCCCCGGACCTCTGCTGAAAACAGGCTCTGTAGAACCTAGTCGGACTTTCCCGGTCAACAAATGTTAAATAAATAAATAAAAAATAAAAAAACTGCTCTGTATTTCCCATGATCCTATAAATGCTGTCAAATTTACATATTGCAGTATAGTAGCAGTCTTGTTAGTTCTGAACACTAGTTGGAGCAGTGGGTAGTGAAGGGAAGTGCTGACTGAACCCATGTAATACATTAGACGGTATGTTGTTTACAACAGATACAAGTTTTGTATACAGTGCACAGGATGTCCTATTAGGGTAAAACCAATTGTATTTTAATCCTGAGCTAGGTACATAAACTAAAACAAGCTCTTCCACCTCCTGTCCTTAATTATATAGCTGTCCTAGTAAAAATGTATCATCTGAAGAAAATGAAGAGCATCATTGCTGTTTCATTATTAAATATCACTTCCACACTCAAAAGTCTAGCCTTTCTTTTGGTACTAACTTGGGTACTATCTTGGCATTCTTCTTTAAATCAGTATATATAAAAAAAAAAAAAAAAAAACAGATACTTCTGTCATTCCCTAGCAAATCTCAGGATTTCTTAGATCATCTTTATCCTTTCCTAAAGATTTCTGCTCCTCTCAGCTTTATAAATAGGTTGTGCACATCTGCATATTTTTAAATTTATTTTACTTACTGTGTTGACTAGTTAAGTTCTCTGGTCCCTTTTCAAGGGCAACCTATTAGCAATATCTGGTTAAGTGGCTTGCTCAGAGTCAGGCAGTATAATAAACAAACGGAACTGTTAGGAATGAAACTCTGTACCCTGGACATCTGAGGCAACTCATTAACACTCATGCTTCTACGTAAACTCTCTAATGCTGACAGCCTTAATACCTGGGGGTTAACTGAAAATCTTCCCATACTCTCAAAGTCTCTTAACAAATACTACTGAAGCAGATGCCTAATATATCCCAAAATGCAGTATTCTGTCATTAAAATGTTATGATTTTTAGACTACATTGAAAAAATCATACTGTTCTTCTGTATGTTCATTTATTTATTTTTTAGCATTTTTTTTTACAAAAACCCTTCTTAGTGGAGGCCCAGACAGAAGACCACCATACAAACTGTGTGCATTAAGTTTACAAAACGTAAGAGAGAGGAGTACAAATCTTAAGTATTATTAATTTTGTTTTTATCATTTAAAGGTTAAGTAAGAAAAGTATGTTCCAGGTACGAACAGGTAATCTTAAGTATTAAACCAAAATAGAAGAGAAATAAGGTATGTTGAATACTAACAGCTACCAAATATAGCTACTTGTTGTTGTTGTGTCTTTCGGCTTTTCCTGGTTAGGGGTCGCCACAGTGAAACTCCAATCCGCTAATGATTGGCAGTAGATTTTTACATGCCTCATTGCCGGCCCTGACGCACAACCTTCCACGAAGGTATGCCCATTCACGCATGTCTCCACACAGAAGACGCTCTAGCTGAGAATCAAACAGGATAATGTCTTACTGTGTGGAGACAATGCTACCGCAGCACCACCACCGCAGTCACACCAAATATACAGAAATACATTATCTGCATTGTACAAGCCAAGCAGCTTTTGAATTTTATTGATTTTAATCATACTATTAATACATTTTTATTCTGTCTGGTTTACATGATACATGTTCATATTCAACTGCCTTCTAAGACTTGCTTGTCTGATGCAGATTATTGAAATTCTAATGCTTTTAATGCTTTTTGGATTCCTTGAAAAGAACAGAAAAAGTTCCTTCTATATTTATTGTAGTTTGTCTTTGCTTAATCATATATATCTCTACCAAAATTCAGCATTTAATTTGTCAGTACTACATTTTTCATGTATTTGTTGAAATCATATAGGTTTATTTGCCTTTGGGTTGGCACTTATCCAAAAATAGCCCTTGAAAATGTTCAGTTAAATAACTAATGAACTAAATACCTACATACATACATATGCATACATACATACATACATACGCATAGACGGTTGTGGTCTGAAACTGTGAACATGCATATGAGTGAACAAAGTTTTAAGTTGTGAATAACTGCAAACACTCATGTAAGCAAACATTGTTTTCAATGGAGTTTTTTTATGACAGCCTTTTGAATGGGGCTGTGGTGCAGCAGGGTAAGGGAATTTGCTCTTAATGCCCCTTGTAGTGTGATCTCATAGTTGGCATCTATAAGTAGCAGGGGATGTGGGGGGTGTTGTTGTTTTCAATCATTTTAGATTTGATCTGGAATTATCATTCTTTCATTGTTCGCTATAGTGAGTGTTCAGTATTTGATGAACCACTCATACAGACATACGCGCATAACTGTTCATTACAGTACTAATCAGTGCCAAGGCAAGTGCCTTTTGAATGCATGGAACTAACATTTCTGGTATATGTTATCAATGGCACATTAGGATGTATGTACAGCTGACCTATTATTGTGTATCATCTGTTTTGTGTGTGTGTGTGTGTGTGTGTGTGTGTGTGTGTGTGTGTGTGTGTGTGTGTGTGTGTGTGTGTGTCCGCGTGCGCACGTGCACTTTCTTTAGTGAGATACTATATATTATTTACAAAATTATTTCTAACAACACAGCCATTGACTTTGGCAAGACAGTGATTCTGGTTGGAAACCTTCCCTCTTCTGTTTATGGAAATGCAACTGTTAGGTCATATTTTTCTGCTCATCATATCTGCACTCGTGTTTAGCTTTCTTAGGTACCCTACTAGAATGTGTATTAGGTAGTCAATAAATGTTTTTTTTTTAATTTACTTTTCCTCTTCTTCTAAGATTTCTAATATTCTGACATTTTGCTTCTTTAAATAAGAGAAATAGTTTAATATATGCCTTTCCCTTCATGTTAGTTGAGGATTATGTTTGTATGCTAGTAACGCACTTGCTGCCACTTACTTGAACAGGCAAGTGTTCAAACTCCCACTAACTCAATCTCTTGTAACTACTTAGCTCACAACACTACCCAATAAGCCTGTTTATCCTTACCAGGACCATAACTCTAACCCTAAAACTCATTTACTACTCTCTAACCAAAAAACTCCCTCTTGCACCCTAACCCTAAGACCCTCTTCACATTCCCTAACCCTAAAACGCCCCTACCACTCCTAACCATAACACCCCTTCTAACTCCCTAATGCTTAAATTTCTTCCTGTTTCCTAAACCTAAAATCCCCATCCCACTCCCCAACCCTAAAACTCTCTTCCCAACGGGTGCCCTAATCCACACTCCCATCCCCCCACTCTTTCACCACATCTGCTGAACATATCTCACTTGGATTGGAATAATGTGTTCATGTAAGCTATGACAGCTGCATACCTGAACTTATGTTCAAGTCTGAGTGCAAGTAGCAGCCTACATGATCTACAAGATGCTTGTCTCCAAGGATTCAGGACAGTGAGTTTCAAGTGCAAGGAGCTCACATGGTTGTACTAGACCCTTGTATTACTCATGTTTTGATCTTAGCATCTTTGTGCATCATCAGTATTGTTAAGCATTCTCAGTACAGGATGGTATAATGACTATCTAGAACTGCATATTTCAAAAAAGAGTGCTTCTCTTTGCCTCAAAAATTGTTGAGAGCTTTGTTTTACATATTGGTACTTCAATTACAAAGTTCTTGAGATGAGAACTATGATTCATAAATCTGAGCACCAGTTGCATCTCCATGTTTTGTTGAACTTCCCATAGCTAATTATATCACTTTAGCTACAGGATGGTTTGGCTGCTCATGTTGTTGGGTGTTTTTAGTAAGCAAACTTTACTCCTGTAATAAAGCTCATAGTCGTAGCTAACATCTGACTTTCTGTCTTTATGGGTATGATAGATCTTAAGAGCAGCTGTATATTGATAATAACCTGCTGCTTTCACTCAAGCATTTATATACTTAGGACACACAGTATCTGGAGCCATGTTGTTTCACCTATGCTTCTGATTTAATGAGAAACTGTTGTGAAGCAAAGAGCAGAAAACATTACCATCCCCACACCAAAAAAAACACAAAGCAATGCATTGCCCAGATGGAAAGAAAGTGCAGCAAGCAGCAATTCTTTCCAAGAAAAAAATATTATTTTTTTAACAAGTTAAATTAAGTATAGAAAGAATGGTACTGCTTCAACATACAGTGATCAGGTTTATGCATTACAGAACTTCAAATGCATTTATATAAAAACACATAGACACAAGGAGTTTTCTTCACCATACTGAAGACCAGCTTGCTGAAGTCACTGAGCTCTGTTTTCATTCAACAGAGCTTAGTAAAAACAGAAACAGAGTGAGTGGTTGATTATAATAGAAATTATGTGGATGGCTGCCAGGGGCTACTGACTTTTCAGGTAAATGGATAGCTGGATACCTACTGCTGTTTTCTCCATAAACTGTTTTTCATGTTTAACTTTTTCCCCCTTTAAACAAATACTTTTTCTTTTAACATGCACACAACTCAAGAAAACACAGCCCAGGAAGGCAAGGGGGTCTATATTATAACATCGAATTTTATAAAGTTTGAATGTTATAATATCAAACCAGTTTTGTCGAACGCTGAAAACAGCAAAGGTGCAGGACACCAAATTCTTTCCCAGGGAAAGAATTCGGTGGGCCGTTGCTATGGCGTCGCTGTTTGCAGCATTCGATATGTTGCAGCGTTACGGGTCAGGTTCAGGTAAGTGTGCGATTGTGTGTAGGTTAGGGTTCGGGGGCGGGTTAGGTGAGTTAGGGTTAGGGAGCGGGTCAGATAAGTGTGCGGTTGTGTGTATGTTAGGGTTAGGGGGCGGGTTAGGTGAGTTAGGGTTAGGGAACGCGTGAGGTGAGTGTGCGATAGTGATGGACCTTAGGGTTAGGGTCGGGTCGGGTTAAGGTAAGTGGATAGCTAGTAGTGTATGTAAAGTTTAGTTTAGGTTTAGGTGTAGGATTTTAAGTGTATGTGTGTGGATTGCTGTTTTTTGTGTGTGTTTGTGTTGTGTGTATGTTTCTCTGAATAGCGATTCTTTTTCCCTGGGAAAGAAAATCGCTATTCTGACTGTTCGATGTTTGCGGATTTCGATGTTTAGGGTTCTATATTATAACATTTGAACTTTGTAGATTTCGATGTTATAACATAGACCCTAGACAAGGTGCACTGGTACGGTTACAGCTGCTTGTTTCATTTTTTGGGGCAGGTGGGGGGTTTTTCTATCATGTGGGACAGCTTAAATATGTTCTTGGAAGTCAAGGTGACTTGGTCAGCTTAATTTCTTGATTTATTTTCATTTTAAAATTTATGTGAATTGGCAGGACATTTAATTTCATGTGCATTACTGAGTGAGATGGTTTAAAGGTGTGCCCAGAAAGCAAGGGACAGCTGCTTGTTAGCTTTCAGTAATAATTGAGATTAAACTCCTGCTTTGCTATAAACACACGTATCTGTGTGTGTGTGTGTGTGTGTGTGTGTGTGTGTGTGTGTGTGTGTGTGTGTGTGTGTGTGTGTGTGTGTGTGTGTGAATTGCTGTTATGTTTGTACTAGCCCTCTGATTAGTAGTACCCCCAAGATTCAAAGTTGCAGACCCCACCTTTTTCCTGACTGGCAAGATTCTTAATTGCATGTATAATGCAGGTAGGAGCTGAAGTTTTAGTGAAATATTTTTGCTTAATAAGAGCAGATTTTGTATGTCAGGGTGCAGGGGTGTAGCTGCCACTTTGCTGTATATGATAGAGAGCTCTTTTCATTTTAAGTCTGCTTTTTTCACAGTAAGCTGTAACATATTAGACAGACATACCCACACCTGCAGAGTACCTCACAAAAGTTACTGCAGTCAACTATTAAATGAAATTCGGTAGGGCATACTTTGGGAGGGGTTTGTTGCAGAGAATCCAGAGGGTGGTATAAAGCATTTACACCAAAAGGGCAAGTGAGTCTCAGACATTGTATCCTTCAGAAAATGCTTTCTAATGCAAAGCTTATTTTAGCAACTTTCTAAGTATGTAAGAGAAATAGTTAAAATCTGTTCCTAATTTTAGTCTGTATCTCTTATTTTTGAGCACAGAAGTTGAGGGGGAGGAGGGTCAGTGCAGTGACTTGCACTGTAAGATTCTGACAGCAGTGAGCTTTAATAACATTTCTAGTTTATCATTTATAAATGTATTTATTATTTTGATCTCAAGCAGGTATCTGAGGTGTACAGTCATACAAGCAGCTATAATTAATGTGTGTGTTTGTGTGTGTGTGTGTGTGTGTGTGTGTGTGTGTGTGTGTGTGTGTGTGTGTGTGTGTGTATAAATACTTGGCTCTTGCATCATATGATCCGTATTCTTTGTGTGCAATTATTGGTTTCCTTGTTTTGTTGACTCTTGACAGTGTGTTCACTATTTGGCTGTGAATAAACTGGGCAACATTGTCTATAGATTCAAAGCTATGAAATACATTTTAATTTATCTTCTTTTGTGCATATATGTGTTGTGAAATGCATTGTGTTGGGCTACAGCAGGTTGTCAGGTACTTAATGCAGATGAGTATAGCTATTTGGCTATGAGTAGTTAATGAGCTGCTTCTAGTAGTGAAAGGTTTGATCCCCTCAGCCTTTGTTTTTCTACTGTGTGATGTTGACCAAGTCTCTTCACAAGACAGTGCTCCTGGTCTGCCATGAAAAGGGGCACTTGGGTCCAGTGGGCTGCTGTAGACTGTTAGAAAAAGCATCACTTATTTGTCTTTTGAATTCCTGCACCCTTTACCTAACTGCTAATTAGTGCTTCATTATATAATAAGTATCTATAAATCCCAGCAGTTTTCTTGTTGGTTAAAGGATTGCCAGATGCATTTTCACTAAATTTGAGTTTCAATGGAAGAGATGTTCACTGTTTCTCATGTTGTCTGTTTTCAATATGAGAATGTTTTGTTTAAAAAAATGCCTGTGCCTGTCACATGTTTCTGATGTAAAATTTGATACATTTTAAAGGAAATCCAAATATGTGTGATAATTGTAAAAGTAAATAAAAATATAGTATATGCACTATCAGGTTTTAACTGTGTTTCATGGTAATGGGGAGAGACTGCTAAATAATGGGATATTGGCATGTCTAGCAGGGCCTAGTTCATTGCTCTGTGTGGACCCCCATTTGACTACAGTCTGGCTCTGTTGACTTCTGAGGGGTATGCTGCAACAATAAGGCATCATCAGTCATGCAAGTAGGTCCAATGCCTTAGCCAAACATGTCACCAGTATGGGCAAGGACCATTATTTTCGTTTTAAAGTTTTGTCTAAGGTTTATGAAAGTGTTAGAGGAGGTGATATTAGAGCTAGGACCGAAGAAGCAGAAGCCAGGTGGATAGTGATGTTGAGGGCTAATTTTGGTCATGGGCTTAATGAAAGTGTTCCCATGAAACCAATACTTTCAAAGAGAGGTTTTATTAGATGATATTAAATTATTGTATGTAGAGTAATATGCTTGTTTTTATGTGTTTTTTATTTTTATACATAAGTATTTTTAAGTGTATTCTCATTTTATTTTAAGTTTTGTTGTTGAGTGGTATGTCTTTAAGATTTGATAGAACATGATCATGTGTTTTATTTGAATGCTATATAAAAGGTGTGTCATTTACTGTTTTATATGCACCTGATGAAGCTAAGTTGTGAAAGCGCTTGTGCTTAAATAAAGGCAGTACTGATAAGAGAATTTTCATCGAATATTCTGTTTTGAATCTGGAGCCATACCTCAGTAATATTTTTTGGATTTATGTACTATACATATGCACATTAACCGACTGTCACATTTGTTGCCAGTAGTGTGGAATGCCTGTAGTAAAGTCATATAATCTAACTACCATCAATGCAGAATGTACCATGGATGGTGTAGTGGTGACTAAGATGTTTCCGTTCCTGGGTCCAAACCATGCAAAGGCGGCTAATTTTATATGATGCCCAGAATAATGGCTACCGGATATAGGGGCAGCGGTAAATGGCGGTCATTCAACAGTATGGGAAATGTAAATAAGTATGTAGGTGTATATGCATGTGTATGTACAGATGGGTTCCATACACTAGATTGAATTTTCACTAATTCGAAATAGTGCATGGAATGCTCACTGCAGTGAAAGTGGACTTAATCAAAAGTGCACTTACACGACGTTCAGTACAACGAACGGGTGTTGTATTGGACTTCCATGCAGTACTTACAGACCTTAGGGTTAGGGCACGGGTCATAGTAAGGGGATA